>NW_023995790.1:0-83898 GCF_015586225.1 Lucilia sericata | reverse complement strand
TTTCTAAATATAAATAAGTATAAGCAAACCATAAGTTAAACATTTTTAATAATGTATAATAATAATAAATGTCGAAATATTAATACAGGAAAACACTTGTGACTTTAAGTTGAAAGTTATAGAGTAAATTATAAGAATTTATATTAAAATATGCTAAATATTCAAAAACATTTAGTCAAACCTGTTTTTTTAGAGAATTTTATTAAAAAACTTAATTTTTGATGACAATTTTATTTTTGAAAAAAAAAAAAATATTTTTTTATTTATATATACTGGTTCAATTATAGACCTATTAAAAAAAGGGTTAAATTAGGAGACAGTAAGTAAGACTGTTATATTCGGCTATGATGAATCTTATCTTTTTTGTCCAATTTTTAACAATGAATATATATGAGCGGTAGGATCAATTATGGATCGTTTGTCGTAAATTCGGTAGAGAGATTTCATCGTTTTTATTTTAAGCAGGAAAACCCTTTCCTGAAGGGAACCTTATATAGGGCTATTGTCAGTTATACATTAATTCTCATTGAATTCGGAATGAAGAATTATGTTCCTATAAAACTTTTTTGTCGAAAGTTAGAGTATAGAGATGAAAGTATACTCGTAACTTTCTGAAGGTGGCTTTATATATGAGGGATAGGTTCAATTACGGACCGATCCTCATACAATTTTATAGAACGATTTTTGTTCACATAAAACATGAGCCGATCCTTATAAAATTTGATAGAAAAATTCTAATTGATATACATCTTGCTTATATGGAATTTCTTCGTTGTACTCGTATTTTTATTCCAGTATTCAGCGTTAAAGTAAAGGGGACCTTATATGGGGGAAGGGGAAATTTTGGACCGATGGATATTTGATATAATGTGTTTCGCTATAAGGAACTTATTTGTGTCGAACTCCATGGTTATATTTGTATTTTTAAGCCAGTATTGAGAGTTAAAGTAATTTTCTGAAGGAGACCACATATATACGGGAGGGTCAATTATGGACCGATCATCATAATATTTAGTAGAGAGATTTTCGGTCATATGAAACTTATTTATGTCGAATTTCAATGCTATACTCCTATTTAGAAATCAGTAATGAGCATTAAAGTCATTTTCGGAAGGGTCAATTATGGACCGATCCTTATAAAATATGGTACAGAAATTTTGGGTCATATGAGACTTATTTGTGTCTAATTTTGTTGCTATATTAATTTTTTAAGATCGTAAGCGTTAAAGTCATTTTCTGAAGGGGACCTTATATGGAGAGTAGAGTCAATTAGGATCCGGTCCTTATAAAATTGGGTAGAGAAATTTTGCGTCATATGAAACTTATTTATGTCGAATTTAGTATCTATATTCGTTTTTTTTTATAACAGTTACGTCTACTTAAACTGTATTCCGGGAGGCCACCTATATGGGGGTCGGTGAAAACATCGGCCGGTATTGCCTATTTTTGATACCAAACGAACTGCAGCATATTTGTGCAAAATTTCAGTTCCCTAGCTGTTTACGTTCGGACTCTATCGTGTTTTCAACAGACAGACAGAGTGACATGGCTAGATTGTCTTAGACTTTAATAAGTACCCAGAATAAACATATATACTTTTGTGGTTCTATAACCAATATTTCGATGTGTTACAAACGGAATGACAAAATCAATATACCCACCATCTTTTTTGATGGGGGTATAAAAAGTCTATATTTAGAGTTTTAGTTATTTTTTATATAAAAAAATTTATTGGTCTTCCTGACAACACTCTTACAATGGTTTCCTGTCACAAATTATTGAAAGTTGAGTTAAAATAATCCTGATTATAATGTTTATCAGTCATACATTTTCAAAAATATATGTATGTTTTATTCCATGAGTAAAAAAAAGTATTGATTTGTAAACTTGTCATATAGGAGACATCGAACTCTTAACGACCCAACCCATGACAGATAGGCATGAGTACAAGGTGACATCACTAGCACAGCTGATCATTGTTTACAATTTTTTATACATAGACCCAGACCTAAAACGCACGTTTGTCAAACTCCATATAAAAAAAATTTGACAATTGTGCGGTTGCTCTCAAGTTCTTGTTAAGTACCTATACCGTGGGTATGATTATATCGTTTTAGAACGTAATTAGGTCTCCTAACGTTTATTAGTTTGTGGGTCTACGATCAATTTCGATCTGTTACAAATGAAATGACAAAATCATTATACCCTTCAACTCTTTAGAAAATCAAAACATCAAAACAAGTTTGACTGATAATATTATACAAAATGGTATTCATTATGGCCAGCACTTCTAAATTATGAATTAAAAAAATATAAACTCTTACTTATGTTTTAGGTATTTTAAAAATCCTCATCCAACTTCCTTCACAACTTTTATATATAAACAAATTCTTTATCAAAAAAAAAAAAAAAAAACACGCAGCTAACAATATTTATAAAAATCTAATTGTTTATTCAACGGCTCCCTGATTATTTATTATTAGCAAATCTTATTTGTTAAAAAAGTATTTAAAAGTTTGATGTTCATAAATTATATTTATAAAACTGCTTTTTTTTTCTAACTTAAGACAACAAATAAAACAACTCATAACAACAATGAAACAAACCAAAAATGAGCAAAAAAAACTCAACCACATTTTGTGATTGTCTCCGCCACAAACAAGATTGTATAAATAAATGTGTTGGGGCAAAATAAAAAATAAAAAAAAACATATAAAAGACGGAAATGCCAAAATATAAGAAAAAACTGTTGCACTCATTTTTCTTAACTTGCCATTAATTCTAATAAAGAAATTGTTTCAATTTTTCTTTTCTCATACCAACTTTTCCGCTTGTGTCTTACGAGCGTATAAGAACCATAACCTACCACCCCTCCAATTGTGGCTTTTGTTGGGATTTTCAATATGGAAAATTTTATTACGGCTGTTTGTTTTGTTGTTTTCACTTTTATATTTCTTGTTGTTGGGTTTCTTGTGTTGGTTTCTTTCGGGGTAATTGTGTATGTACACGCCATATGACGACACATTAAATTTCCGTTTTTTTCGCGGTTTATTTCAAATTTTGTTTTATATTGTTAAGGATATGCGGTGTATTTTTCTTAATATATATGAGTTTACTTGTTGCTTATTTAAGACATCATCATCATCCATTTATTTCCACTAAAGTAAACCAAACCAACCATTCATTCTATCGATAAATTAAGTTTAAATAACATTTATACTTAAATTTATGTGAAAAGTTTTCAGTGCTTTTTATACCCACCATCAAAAAAGATGGGGGGTATATTGTTTTTGTCATTCCGTTTGTAACACATTGAAATATTCGTCTAAGACCCATAAAAGTATATATATTCTGGGTCCTTATTAGATTCTAAGACGATCTAGCCATGTCCGTCCGTCTGTCCGTCTGTCCGTCTGTCCGTCCGTCCGTCTGTCCGTCTGTCTGTCTGTCTGTTGAAAACACGATAGAGCCCAAACGGAAGTAGCTAGAGAGCTGAAATTTTGCATAAATACTTTTAGTTGATGCAGTTCGTTTGGTATTGAAAATGGGCAATATCGGTCCACGATTTCGCCTAGCCCCCATATAAGGTCCCCTTCAGAAAATGACTTTAACGCTCATAACTGACTAAAAGAAGCACCTATAGCGATGAAATTCGACATAAACATATTTTATAGGAACCTTAAAATCTTTGTAGAATTTTATAAGGATCGGTCCATAATTAACCCTACCCCCCATATAAGGTCCCCTTCAAAAAATGACTTTAACGCTCATAACTGTCTAAAAGAAGCATCTATAGCGATGAAATTCGACATGAACATATTCTATAGAAACCTAAATCGCTTTGTAAAATTTTATAAGGATCGGTCCATAATTGACCCTAGCCGCCCTATAAGGTCCCCTTCAGAAAATGACTTTAACGCTCATAACTGTCCAAAAGAAGCAGCTATAGCGATGAAATTCGACATGAACATATTTTATAGGAACCTTAATATCATTGTAAAATTTTATAAGGATCGGTCCATAATTGACCCTATCCCCCATATAAGCTCCCCTTCAGAAAATGACTTTAACGCTTATAACTGACTAAAAGAAGCATCTATAGCGATGAAATTAGACATGAACCTATTTTATAGAAACGTTAGTCGCTTTGTAAAATTTTATAAGGTTCGGTCCAGAATTGACCCTACCCCCCATATAAGATCCCCTTCAGAAAATGACTTTAACGCTCATAACTGTCCAAAAAAGCATCTATAGCGATGAAATTTGACATGAACATATTTTATAGGAACCTTGATATCATTGTAAAATTTAATAAGGATCGGTTCATAATTGACCCTATCCCCCATATAAGATCCCCTTCAGAAAATTCCTTTAACGCTCATAACTGTCTAAAAGAAGCATCTATAGCGATGAAATTCGACATAAATATATTTTCTAGGAACCTAAATCGCTTTGCAAAATATATTTTATAGGAACCTTGATATCATTGTAAAATTGTATAAGGATCGGTTCATAATTGACCCTATGCCCCATATAAGGTCCCCTTCAGAAAATGACTTTAACGCTCATAACTGTCTAAAATAAGCATCTATAGCAATGAAATTCGACATGAACCTATTTTATGGAATCGCTAAATCGCTTTGTAAAGTTTTACGAAGATCGGTCCATAATTGACTACCCCCCATATAAGATCCCCTTCGGAAAATGGCTTTAAGGTTCATAATTGTCTAAAAGAAGCATCCATACCGATGAAATTTGACATGAACATATTTTATAGGAACCTTAATATCATAGCAAAATTTTATAAGGATCGGTCCATAATTCACCCTATCCCCCATATAAGGTGCCCTTCAGAAAATTACTATAGCGATGAAATTCAACATGAACATATTTTATAGGAACCTAAAACGCTTTGTAAAATTTATAAGGATCGGTTCATAATTGACCCTACCCCTCCTATAAAGTCCCCTTCACAAATGGCTTTAACGCTCATTACTAGCTAAAATCGTTCTAGAAAATTTGACTAGGATCGGTCCATAATTGACCAAACCTCCCCCCCCCTAATAAGGTCCCTCTCAGAAAATGACTTTAACGCTTTATACTACCTTAAAAATACAAGTACAGCGACAAAATTTGTTACAAATTTCTCTACCAAATTTTAGGAGGATCCTATCGATATACGTAATATGTATGATGTAAAATTATACATATATGTAATAAATGAGAAAATTGTTTTGATAATAACAAAAGCATCGATTCTTAAATATCAAAGTTTATTTATAAGCAAGCACTCCTTTTCGGCAATGTTTTGATGGTGGGTGTTACAAGATTCGGCACAGCAGAATATAACACTCTTACTTGTTGTTTTCCTTAAGATTTTCTTTTCCCTTCTTATTCTCATTCCTTTTAAATTTTGACGATACATTTGAGCCTTTTTTATTACATATTTTTTAAAAAATAAAGACTTATGTTTTTTGCTTTTCTCATTCTTCGACAGTATTGCTGCTTTGAATATCAAGTTATTTTTTATTATTATTAAATTGTTTGTATATTAAGTTTGTCACAGCATTGTTGTGCGTGAAAAATTTAAATGTTAAAATGATTTTTATATAGTTTATATTGGAATTTCATATTAAGTGTTAAAAATGGGGTCATGATTTATTTTACAGTGAGGAGATAAATTGTTGTTTGTGCCGCAATTTACCACAACATCAAGGCTTCAAGACCCCTATTTCTTTCAAAATGAATCGGCTCCTCAAAATTTCACAATCAATCAAACAAATTTAAAATTTTTAAAATAAAACATATTGAAAAAATACTAAAATTTATTTTCAATATAATTTACAATCTTCAACTGAGGAATTTGAAACCAAAATCTTCTTTAGACTCAATAATGAGTGCACTATCTTACAATCTGAAATTTTGGCGATAAAAAGGGCATTAAATTGGCTTAGGTACTATCAGATATCTAACAGATCTGTGTATATTCTACATCAAAACTTGTCCAAGAATGCCGGGCGTCTCTTAATAAGATGGCGAGATATTCAACTATGACCCATGTTTAGGTTAAAGGACATGGGGACACAAACGGCAACAATAAAACAATTCTGGGGTGAACAAAACATCCCTTCTAATAGGTCTCAGTAGAACTCATCTGTTATCACAGGTCATTTCAAATTCGGAACTCATGCAAGACGTATGGGTCTAAGGAGGAGGAAGAAACAATTACTCATCTTCTGTGTAACTGCCCGACCCTAGAAACGATTCGATATCAAACGTTGGGATCATCACATTTCTCTGATCTATCTGATCTGTCAGATGTTCAACTGGAAGGAATTCTTGCATTACTAAATTCGTCAACATGGCTGTGTGAACTTAGTTTACATGACTCTTAGCATTCTAACAATTAGAATGTTCTTTTCTTCTTTACTATCTTCGTATAGAGTATCTACATAATCCTTCTTCTCTACCTTTCTCTCTCATTTACTATCTTTCTTTACAGACAATACAAAATCTGTGAAACCTAACCTAACACTTTTCCTATTAAGTTGTGAGAATCAATAACTTTATATAAGAACAATCGAATGATGTAATAGTTCTAAAAATCACCCATATTCGGTTGGCAACAAATTTGGTTGTCACAACGAAACTGTTTTCTCTGTGTACTTGGATATACTCCAAAGTTTTGTGAAAATCTAAAACTGAGAAAACCACTTGAAATTTAATAATCGACCAAAAAGCGTAAACCACTACTTTATAACCTAATTTCCATACAATCACGTAAAATAAAATAGTATAAATGTATTATTTTAAACAGAATGACAAAATTAGAACTCAAACCTATTGTCATACACAGAGGGAAAAAGAAATATACACGCCTGGTACCAAATTGACACCAAAGAGTTTATAATTTTTCAATAACATCCGTTGTCAAAGTATATACATACTTACGACAACATTATCTAATGTAGACAACGCAACGTTGTCAACATTGCAACAATTCGTTGTCGAAATCTAAATTTTATACACATCCGTTGTCTAAATGTTAACAAACGTCAATAGTGAACTTACCACTTTTGTTAACATTTAAACAGTGTATGTGTATAAAATTTAGATTTCGACAACGAATTATTGCAATGTTGTCAACATTACATAGTGTTGTAGTACGTATGTATATACTTTTTGAACGGATGGTATTGAAAAATTATAAGCAGTTTGATGTCAATTTGGTACCAGGCGTGTATATTTCTTTTTCTCTCTGTGTACTTAATATTAGATTCATTGAGCAATATCTGTTAAAATAATTCAAACAATGACAAATAACCCACATATTTAAAAATATCATTTGACCATTATAATACAGTACAGTAAATAGTAGCGAACTTATAAATCGTTACATTCAACAAAACTTTTAATATTTTTTTGATCCGTATTTCGTATTTCTTAAATGATAAAAATATATATATATATATATGAAGAAAGATATTTCTTTTCTCCCGTTCTGTATTTAAAAAGTAGTATTAAAGTAAACAATAAATAACTTTGAATACTGGTGCGGATCATATTTCATAACAAATATTTAGTTTTAACTTTACACTTTCATTATGATGATATAGTGGTTGTGCTAAAAATTTGCATTTATATTAAATTTATTATACAAGAGCCAAAGCGTTCATTCTCATTCATTCAATGACTGACTGTGTCTGATTATATAATATTGGTAAATGTATGGGTTTATTTTAATGTATGTAAGTATAAGGTCCCTATAGTTCTCGGTGCTATAAACATACGTTGTATATAGGCTCTAAAAAGAATTGATCCTTCACAGTCTAAACTAAAATTCCTCTTTAATAGCAAATGAAAATTAACTCTGCAATTGTATACTTCTAGTAGGTACAATGGTACATATACATATTTAAATTAATCACTTAATTAGACATTTAAAGAAAATACTTGACTCCTTGTAGAAACTGCTGGAGCATCTATGCGTATATACTAACCAGCAAAGTAAAAGTATTAAAGCCATTTATTTATTATGATGTGTCGATTGAAAAACAAGCATTTTTATAATAATTCTTCAATATTGCATACGCAGCTAGAAAAATTGCGAGAGAAAGAGAGTGTATGTGTGTCGAAGGGAAAATGTTGAAATTAAATAAATTGCATATTGTCAAAATGTGGCAGCACTAAAAAAAATTAATATAAATATATTAAAAAAAAGTTTGTCTGTATTTGAATTGATAATGTTTTAAAAATACAAACTGTCAATAATATTAATAGGCTTAAAATTGTGTTTTTATTATAAAAGACACAAACACACAATATGTATGTATATGTAAATACATGTAAAAAAGCTGTTACCTATACACTCATTAAAATATTTATACACATTTACATGTAAATAAGTAATTTAATAAAACAATTGATTTATAATACGAAATAAATAAATATTTAAGTAGTTAGTAGCAAAAAAGATAATGAATATGAAAATGTTATTTTAATTTAACATTAATAGGTTGATTTTTTTTATTTACATACATACTTATGTATGTATGTGTGTAGCTTATGTAATATTTTTTAATTACATAATTAATTCTTAAAGGTGTTAGAGATAAATTATGTGAATATTGGCATAGATGAAAAGTTGTTTCTTTAATATAAATAAATAAGAAAATACAATGGGTCATCTCCGATCATATGATATCATTCACCAAGTATTGGGGTAATAGATATTATAATGGTGTATTCTGCTCAGGGATTGTATTCCTTTCCTATAGGTATGTTTGTTTGGTATTGAAAATGGGAAATATCGTTAAATGTTTTCGCAAAGACCCCCTAACAAGTGGCCAAAAAAAAAAAACAAGTAAGAAGTATAGTCGGGCGTGACCGACCATATGATACCCTACACCAGTTATGAATATTAAATGTGATCTATTTTTCATAATAAAGCATTTATCTGGAATATTACCTTGATTCCGATTTATTTAAGCAATTTATTGACGAAAAACTAATTTTCTGAAAGAGTCTTTATATGGGTGATAGGAGCAAATGTGAACCGATCCCGATAAAATGGGCTGGATAGATTTATATTTATATAATAATTGTCTGTGATAAATTTCATTGCAATAACAGTGTTATTGTGAATTGCGGATATTCAAGTCAAGTGAATTGCGGATATTCAAGTCATTTTCCGAAGGGGGGCTTTGTATGGGGGCTAGGGTCAAATTAAGTCCGATCATTTCGAAATTCGGCAAGGTCATTAAGGCTTGTATAAAAATTAGTTGTGCGAACTTTTATCGAGATACATTTATATTATACAGAATTATGAGCTCAAAAGCCCTTTTCGGGGGGTTCAGTTGTATGGGGGCTAGGTGAAATAATGGACCGATTTTAACCATTTTCAATAGGCTTTGTCCTTGGGTCAAAAGAAACATGTATGCCAAGTTTCATCAAATTATCTTGAAAATTGCGACCTGTACTTTGATAACAACGTTTACATGGACACACAGACGGTCGGACGCACGGACGGACATCGTTAAATCAACTCAGAAAGTGATTCTGAGTCGATCGGTATACTTAAAGATATAGTATGGGTGTAGTGGGTATAGTACTAATATTTTATAATATTTACCCTTCCCACAATAGTGGTGTAGGGTATAAACAGTTTTAATCTTTATGCCAAATTGACTCTAGCCCTCATATAACGCCCCCTTCAAAACATTACTTTAACCCTCATTACTGACTTAATAATACGAGTACAGGGATAATATTCGACACTAAGAAGAATTGTATGAAGTAAGCCTCCATAAAAGATTCCCTTCAGAAAATTGCTTTAACGCTCATTGCTGGCGAGTACAACGGTGAAATCGACATAAACAAGTTTTGTGTGAACCAAAAATTATTCTACAAAATTTTTTGAGGATCGGTCAATAATTGGCCCTATCACTTATGTATATAGGTGCCTTTCAGAAAATTACTTTAACGCTAATGAACGCGATGAATTTTGACATAAGCTACTCTTAAAGAAACATACATACATATTCTACTTTCAGAAAATTACTTTAGCGCTAATTACTGGCTTGAAAGTACGAGTACAGCGTTGAAATTCGCCATAAACAAGTTTTGTATGAACGAAAATCTCTCATATATAGTGCCTCCTTCAAAAAATCACTTAAAATAAATATTACTACCTTGAAAATAGGAGTAGAGTGATGAAAATCGACATTAGACAGTTTTACAGAGACTTAATTATTCACTCCAAATTTGATGAGAAATTGTCTATAATTGACCCTAGACCCAATATAAGGTCCCCTTTAGCAAAGGATTTTCTTTATTTACAATAATATTAATATTTTTTAATTCAAAATAGCTCGATCCATAATTGATTAAGACTTATTTTAAATATCAGTCCAAAGTTTATATGGGAGCACTTCTTTTACTGCATATTATTTGATGGTGGGTATACAATATTTGGCATAGCCGAATATAACACTCTAAATTGTTGATATTATGTATAATAAACCGATTTTATCAAGGAGGTCTTATAAAGGGGCTAGGGGTAATGGACGGATTTTCATAATATTTAGTAGAGCCATTAATTCTACTAGCACTACACAGTGGGGCAGAATGGAAATTTTTTGAAAATAAATCTGGCATTTCTAAACGGCTGATCCGATCGGGATAAAATTTGGCGTGAGCGTAGCCAAGGAGTATTCGAGTTTAAGTTTTGAAGATGAACCCTGCAGATGCCCCAGGGACGGCGCTGTGGCGGCTCAAAGTAGGGTACCAACGACATATAAAATTTTAAACTCGTGCCATTTTTTTGTTTTTCACCCAAACACAAAGATTTTTATATTTTGTGAAAGCGCTCGACGAGATCTTGAAAAAACATGCTTGGACATACTACTTATCTCTTATAATATCCGAGTTATAGGCATTTAAAAATTTAGTGATACAAAATTTACCATACCTTGGTCCGCCTTTTTTTGAATACCGGGCGTAATTTTGGACCAAATGGACTCAATTTTTTCTTGTTAGTTAGACAACAAAATTTCCAATAATATACAAAAAATTTCAGATCAATATCGTTTACAGATCCAAAAATATACGTTTTTTAATTTAAAAATTCAAAAAATTTTAGATTTTTGGCGTTTTTTTGCCAAAAATGTGTCTTAACTCTTTTATTAATAAAATAAAATTTTTATTAAGAACATATAACAATTTTATAGTTTTCTAAAAGGTATCTTTACGCAGAACGCTTTGGCGTAAAAAACTTGTCCTATTTTTTGAAAATGTTGCCACTGCGTCCTTCCGAATATGACCTATTTTTTATCAAAACTTCAACTTTGGGCGACATGTTCTAAAATCCCAAAGCTGGGATCAGAAAACTGAAAGCAGTTTTGGAAACCTCAATATGTTTTCTATTTACACCAAAAGTATTTTCCCAGCCCTGAAAGAAATGTGGACCCTATGGGCAAAAAAGTAAAAAATCCCATTTTTGGGATTTTCATTCCTATTTTTGGTAATTGCGGGATGCCCTTTGACCTTTTCAATTTTTTTTTGGCATTTTCTTATTTGAAATGACAAATTTAACAAGCGTTGAAAATTTCATTGAGTTTTGTTCATAAATAAAGATTTTGTCATATATTACATATTTGTTTAATTTCTAAAACTATGATTTATATCAAAATTTTAATAGGATCGCAGATAGCTACAACAATTTAGTCCATATTTATCCCTTAATATTATTTTTTAGTTAGATATGGAAATTCTCGACCCTTTACAAAAAATTTCAAGCCAATATCTCAATTACATTCAAAAATATGTTCATTTAAACCTGTGTCCTTTAATTTCATCTTTTTCATATTTTAGTATTAAGTATGACAGAACATACATTTGGTGTTGAATAAAATATTTGGACAATTTTTAAAAATTATTTAGTTAATTATTTTATTATAATATTGTATATAAAATAAAAAAAATTATAATTTTATTATAAGCCACGCACAACAACACCTAAATCACCCCACACAAATTACCTTTCCCGCCCACCGAAATATAAAACACAATTTAATACAATATCATCAGTTAGTATAATAGCTTTTTTATTTGAACTGTTTATCTTAAACATAATACAATTAATTCTTACAACCTACTTATATAGTTAATTCCTAACACTACTTATTTTCTATAAAATAATCTGTCATATCGGTATACATATCCAGAAGGTAATATAAGTCCTTTAAATCTTCCTTGTTTTGAGATGATAGAGTTTCATAACAAATCCATCTTTTTCGCATAGTTGAAAGAACAGGATCAGAAGATAGAAGTAAACTATTAAAAATATCTTCATTCTGTGATTGCCTGGAGCATTTTCTTGAGCTGAATAGTTGAACATGCTTAAAATCTCGATTCCTCGCTTCCTGGGCTTCTTCTGTTAACTCTCCAAGTGGAAGAATATTCGATTCAATTATTATTTGACCATGACACAATACTTTGTGTACTGTTGGTGTTAGTTCCCTCCATGGATACAGAGATACAAGTAATTTAGAAATTTCAGATGTGTATTCCCCAAATCGATTTTCATTAATTTTATGTTTACTATTCAGTGCCATTAAAATAGTTTTAACTCTTCGAAGCAACTCCTTGTCGATTCCAGTTATTTTTGAAGTAATTTCAAAATCACGAAAAAACCTTCTCGACGTATTACCGTCATTTGTACTACCGCAACTTGAAAGTGGTTTGTCGATGTTTAATCCCATCTGAACTTTAAATTCTTCTTGGATTCTGCTTTTTTCCGCAGCTCTCAGTTCTTTCAATTCTTCATTATTTTTTGTTGATTTAGTAGGATAGTTTGTTTTTTTTTCCTGGATCGCCTTGTATGATGGTAATATATTGTGTCCTTTTCATGCAGAGCTTTCCTTAATATTTGGTACTTATTTCGACTGAGACCCAGTTCCAACATAAGCGCTATTGCTTCCTCTTCAGTAAAATTTGATTATGATGTTGGAGTTGGTATACTTTCCACAATTCGCTTAAGTCATTTTGGTGATGCATTAGGAAGAATAGTTGCAATATGTACAACATCCATATGTTGGTTTTCCTTTTTGTATTGTACGATTTTGTCGTAATTTGAAATATAAAAAAATTTCTTCGAAAAAAGTATTTTTCCGGAAAAGTAACATTTGCTTAGTTTTTTTTTAAGCAAAATTCAATTGAAATTTACCCTCATTTACTTGCATTTATAAAATATTTAACTAGATGCTATTAAAATTGTTATGTCTAAATATTTTTATATTAAATATATTTTTATATTATAATAAGTTGTGTATATATTTTTACTACATTTATATTTTTTGCATTCATACATTATTTACATTGGTGACACTTTGATATTGTATGGTGTAAACGTTGGACAGACAGACATTAAGGGCAACACTGCAAAATAAAGTTACTCGAATAATGACTAATCGATTATTAGTACTCGATCAATAGTAACTACTCATACAATCAAAAGCTTGGTTTTTTCCACTCACACGTTAAAACGTTCTTTTTACTTTGAGATTTTGTACTGGAAACATCATTACAGTAAAGTATTAAAAAAATAAATTAAAAAAAATTTAAATTAATAAAGTGAGTGAAAAATATTAACGTGAATCATAATTTGCTTTAAGTGCTATTTTTCCATAATTTAACAATAAAGAACTAATTTCTGGATAAAGGTAAAATTTTAATGAATTTTATTCGAAGACAATATTATAATACAAAAATCCATATAGGAAATTCTCCATTATTCCAAATCACGTGGTAGCCATTTTTGTTCACAGTTATTGTGCGATTTCCATAACCTCACTTTGGAACCAATAATTTGCCAACATCAAATTCCATCATCCAAATTCTGGGAATATACTTCTACAATTGGTTGTGTTTGGTGAAGCTAATTTTTAAAATCAACACAAGATTCCCAGAAAATCTGTGGATAATAATCGGCAGAAATTGTTTCCAAATCGTGCTCCTAATTTTGATTCCCACTGTGCTTAAAGAAGTCTCGACGAATTAGTAAAAAGCAAATACAAAGTAGTAAGAAGATTAAGTCAAGCTTATTACAACATCCAATATTCAATCCAGTTTGTGACGTCACGGGAATGACCAATTGTTCGTAAACAACCTGATTAGCAATAAGAGGAATACGAAAAAACTCATTATTTGCAACCGAGCTTATCATCAAATCAAATTCTTCCCAAAAAAATTTCATTCCCAACCTACAAGCTTTTAATTCTGACCTCAAACCAATCTAACCTCAAACATCGATGAATTAGTGCAGTCCGAATATCGAAATTGATCATCGTACAACATGCAATTAAAATCATAAGTATCACCTGCAACTAACAATGAATCTTAATAAGTAAGAATCTTAATAAGTAATAAGATAATAATTGTATCCTTATATAAATATCAACAATTTTCAAAATTCAATAAGTCCGTATTGTCCAAAAATTCGTCCGTAATGTTTCGGTATGTCTATAAATAGGTCCCTACCTTAATTTTCTCAATTTAGCTCTAACTTAACTTAAAAACTAATCAAATTACAACAATAACAATGTATGTATCATAGAAATGATTTCTATAGAAGACTTATGTTTATATTTACATAACGTGTCAATTTCTATAATAATCACTTGAAATATCTAATTTAGTAATGATAATTTACAATACTTATGAATATATCCTAAAACTAACATAAAACTATTTTAAAATCTATCTCTTTACCTATCAGAAATTTTAATATTAAAGTACGATTATAACCTAATTCTAAACATGTATAAGTAAGGTCTGTATTGTTAAATATTTCCATTAGTATTAGTTTTAATAATCTATACATTTACATTGTTTAGAAAATATGCAACAACAACTTTAACTTCCCTAATAACTTCGTTTAGTGTATGCCGAATGTTCGAAGAGGCCTCCGAGACATCATACGCAACATTTAACATCGTAATCAATAAGTTTGGTGAGTGATCAAACAAATTTGTTTTCATTATCTTGTTTGCATATTTTTTCTTACCAATCAGTAACAGAAGCAACAACAACGTTAATGTAGAGATCATAAAGAGAAACAGTGGTCTCTTGAATAGTTATCAAGCTTTTGCTTATTGTTTTTGCTTCTTTTTATTAATATTTTTCTATTTTGTTATGAATTTTGAACTTTTGTTATTTACTTAAAATGGGAAGTAATACCAATCAAATTCAGTGAGCTTAATACTTAAATAATTAAGTTGATAATTTAAATTATAATAGTTTAAGGACAGTATATTATCTTGTGATTAGGATTATTAAAACCTTGCAAAATGAATATTTTGAAATGAATAAATTTTTGAATTTTATAATGGAATTGTAAATTTAAATTTTTTCTTACGGATGTAAAATGAAGTAGGGTGAAAACATTTGTGGGTTTCAGCAAAATAAGCGCCGCTGAAACATTAGGCAGGGAGGGTTAAGAGGCTTTGGCCCCAAAATTCATCTTGGGTGCCCTACAAACTGCATTTTGATGTGACTGTAGAAATGGCTATTTAGTTTGAATAATTTTTTCTTCTTTTGAGTAGTTTCAGATTTTTTTTCTTTGATTTTTATTAGGTTTGTTTTGTACAATATTAAGTTGTTAATGATTATAAGTATATTTTTGGTTTTGATTCTGATTCATTTTTTTATTTAAATAATTCTGATTTAGTTCTGTATTATCTCTTTTAAGTTTGATTTAGCTTGGTTTGATTAATTAGTTGAAGTTTTAGTTTGTTTCCCCCTATAACAGAGGCAAGGGAGTTTTAAATTATTGTGTATACAAGTACAAGTAAGTTTATGTGCGATATATAGGTATTAGCAGACAAGAACCCACCCTAAGCAGACTGTTAGCTAGCAGATTAATAACTCCCAATCGTCTTAGCTACATATCTTTGAACGTCTTTTACTTTTAGAAAAACTTGTGCACATTTTCTTCCATCAAAGTTCAGTTTACTCTTGACTTTAAGCAATGCTTTAAAAGTAGAAATGTTTGTCCACTTGTACATTACATAATTGGCGCCCAACGTGGGGCCCCAGAGTATTCACTTAATGGGTCCTATATCTAGCTTTTTTCATTCTAAAATATCATTTCTCCTAGCAGAAGTTAAAATTAACAAATTAATGAAATTTATTCATGAAATAAACCTTTATAATTTTCTGGATATTCGTTTATTTGACGTTATACAAGTTCGAGTAAGACGACCGATAGTTCCCTAAAGATTTCTTTTCATAAAGAGATGTAATCTATTTATTAATTTTAATTTTTGTTATGGTTTCCTTAACAAGTTTGTTTTTAATGATTTGTTCTAGACTAAACATCAGTATCCAAATTAGACCAGGAATGTATATAAATATCGCTAGCAGCATTTTTATATCCACCTAGTTTGTTTAAAAGCTAAAAATGTTTGCATACTGGTTTGTCAGATATCGCTCACATCAAATTTTGTTAAAAAACTATATATTACTCACATCTAAATGTGCTCTTATTGATTTTCATTCATCCTATTAATTTTTACATCCAATGCGTAAGAAAATAAGTACCTGAATTTGACATTAAACCTACATTTTATTGTACCAATTTGTATAATTTGTTTTTGAAAAATACTGTCTTCCAAAAAAATACAGTTTTCCAGAAATACCACATTTTGTTTTGTATCTGATACTTAAAGAATATTGAATTAAAAACTGCTTAAGACTTTTCCTTCTGGAATTTATTTTCTTATATAAAAATTTCTTAAAAAATATAAACTTATAATTCTTCAATAAACAAGAAGTAGGAAAACTACAGTCTGTAATTATTCTGAAATTGCTTTCTATCTTCAATTAGATCTTTTTAGCTCTTTTACCAATATATAGGTAAAAGCTTTCTTTGGTTATTTTCGATTTTCATTACTTATTAATATTATAGCAACATGTCTTTGGAACGTACTCCCCCACCTCCACAAAACTCTGCTTCTGGTTTTTCTGATGCCCAGTGCATCGTATGTAGGGAATTAATGTTGGAAACACATGAATGTCTCATAATTATGAATTGCAATCATGTATTTCATAAAGAATGCATTGAGAGACATCTCTCCCAATCTATGGAATGTCCCGAATGTCACAAGGCATGTGAACTAGCAGATCTTAAAAAATTTCACATTCACGATAACTCTCGTCAAAATCCTGGCTCTAAAAGTAACGCTAATGTTCGTGGAAAAGGTCGAGGAGCAATGGCTAAAAGGTATCATACTAGCAATGTCACTAAAAATCTATTTAATGAAAATGCGAATTCTTCGTTAGATTTTCCCCAAAATAATCCTCAACCTGAATATGTTGAAGATAGTCAATCGTTTACTCCTACACGGAATATGTCTAATGCCCAAAATTCTCTTAATATTGATTCTTCGCAACTCACTCAAATTATAGAAACGAGTGTAGTTCGCATTTTACAAAATTTAAATGTATTTCCGAATAATTCAGGAAATTCTAATAATGCTCAACCGCAAAATTCTGTTCATACTAATGTACAACCAACTCGTTTAGCTCCTTCACCGGAAAATAACATCAGAAACCCTATACCCTCACCTTCTCATTTTAATGATACCTATAATATTCGATCAGACAAAGTTACCTTAGTGATCCAGAATTGGAATTTGAAGTTCGATGGTTCGGCGAACGGTTTAAACGTCGAAGAATTTTTGTATCGAATCCGTTCTCTAACGGCAGATAATTTTAGTAATGATTTTTCAATCATCTGTAAGAACTTACATATTTTGTTGTCGGGGAAAGCCCGCGAATGGTACTGGCGTTACCACAAACAAGTGAATAACATACAGTGGGACGAATTTTGCGCCGCAATAAAGTATCAATATAAAGACTTTAAGTCCAATTTTGACCTTAGAGAAGAACTAAGAAACCGTAAAATGAGAAACGGTGAATCATTTGACTCATTTTTCGATGCAATTTCCTCAATTTTAGATCGATTAGATAAACCAATACCCGAAAATGAGCTAATTGAGATTTTAACGAAAAATTTGCGACCAGACATTCGCCATGAACTTTTATATGTTCCCATTTATTCAATTGCACATTTGCGGAAGTTGGTGCAAATGCGCGAAAATCTAATGAGTGATGAGTTTTTTAGAAAAAATGCGCATAACAAAATGTTCCCTACTAATTTCCCAAGACGGAATGTAGCGGAACTAGATTTTCCTGAAACTTCAGATTTGGCAAACACGTCTAATGGTGGCAATGATGTTGATGCTATTGAGCAAAAACAAAATCTTCCTAAATGTTGGAACTGTGATGAGTTAGGCCATCATTGGCAAGACTGCCTTAGTACCAGAACAATCTTCTGCTATGGATGTGGTGCTAAAAGCACGTATAAGCCACAGTGTCCAAAATGCTCATTAAGAAAAGTGTCTAGTCCAAAAAACTTGCCAGCTCATCTACAGCCCTCACCATTTCCGTAAATTTTGAAAATAACTCAAATTTGACAAACTACTCCTGCTTTGACAAAAAACCCAGACGTAACAAACCCCTCAAATTTGTCCAATTTCCCTGAATTTACAAATTATCCGAATAAAAACGAAAATTTGTTACAAAATGTTCATATTTTAAAACCAATTAATCTTCCTCATTCATATGATGATAAAATTTTGTATCCGATAAGACCATATCATGAAAGATGGCAAAATTATATCTTGAAACGTAACTCAATTTTTTCTGTGTCCGCGTTATCTGTCCGTCCGAAAATCAAACCCAAACGCTCTACGCTTCGAATGCGAAAATTTTTTAAATTGAAAAAACTTACATCAAAATGTATGGTGTCTACTATTGTCAACAATAGTTTTGATAGAAGATTTTATGCGAATATTAAATTCTTAAATTTTTCACAACTCGGTCTTCTGGACACCGGCGCAAATATAAGCTGCATCGGCAGTAAACTTGCCCAAGAAAATTTCTCAAAATTTGATCAATTTAGAAAAGTAAACTCTCACGTAAAGACGGCAGATGGAAATCGACAGAAAGTTTTAGGATATCTTGAAGTTGACATTGAATTTAGAAAACAAGTGCGTATGATGAAATTGTGGATTGTACCTTCTTTATCACAAAACTTGATCTTAGGCTTAGATTTTTGGAGACTATTTTCATTAGCTCCCGATTTATTTGAATCTGCAATTATAAACAATTCATCCGATTTGTCCGATATGAAACAATCTTCCGAAGTCATGTCTGCTGATTTAGAAAAGCCTGATTCTCTTTCAGATGACCACAAATTTCCATTAACCGAATGCCAAAACACTCAACTAGAAGCTATCATTGCTTTATTCCCTAATTTTGGAAAAGATGGCTTGGGAAAAACTTGTTTAATCGAACACAATATAGATGTTGGCAATGCCACACCTATAAAGCAGAGATTCTATCCAGTCTCCCCAGCAGTGGAGAGACTTATGTACAAAGAAATCGATAGAATGCTGGCATTAGGAGTTATTGAAGAGTCGTCTTCGCCATGGAGTTCTCCCATGCGTCTAGTGGTCAAACCGCACAAAGTTCGCCTGTGTCTTGATGCCAGGAAGGTCAATCAAGTGACCAAAAAGGATGCCTATCCGCTCCCAAGTATTGAGGGCATATTTGCACGATTACCAAAAGCTAACCTAATTTCAAAACTAGACCTGAAAGATGCATATTGGCAGATCGGCCTAGCCGATCAAGCCAAAGCTCTAACCGCGTTTACAATCCCTGGTAGGCCCCTCTATCAATTTAGGGTGATGCCATTTGGGCTTTGCAACGCCCCTCAAACGATGTGCCGCTTAATGGACTCGTTAATACCATCTGAACTTAAGCACTGTGTTTTTGGTTACTTAGATGACCTGGTAATAGTGTCTGAAGATTTCCCCACACATCTGTCTGTCTTAGTGCGTATCGCTGATCAATTTCGGAAAGCTAATCTAACTTTGAACATTGCGAAGTCACGTTTTTGTGTTACCGAAACGAAATACCTCGGCTACGTCATTGGAAATGGCGGAATTAAAACGGACCCGGACAAAATTGAGTCGATACTTTCATGGCCTTTTCCTAAAACCATCAAGCAAGTCCGAGGATTTCTTGGCCTTGCTGGATGGTATCGACGTTTTATTTCGAACTTTTCCTCAGTAGTTTTTCCGATAACGGAAGTTTTATCGACAAAACGCAAGTTTAATTGGACGGAAGAGGCACAGAAAGCTTTTGAAAAAATAAAAACTCTACTTACTACAGCTCCAGTTCTCTCGAATCCTGATTTTAACAAAAAGTTTTATATCCATTGCGATGCAAGCAATTTTGGTATTGGGGCAGTTTTAGTTCAGCTAGACGACAACGGAAATGAAAAACCTATAGCATTCATGTCTAAAAAGCTGAACACAGCCCAGCGTAATTACAGTGTAACTGAAAGAGAGTGTCTTGCCGCAATTGAAGCCATCCACCGATTCAGATGTTACATTGAAATGCAGGAATTTGAGGTAATTACTGACCACTCAAGCTTAGTGTGGCTCATGAAGCAAACCGAGTTGACAGGAAGACTTGCCAGATGGGTATTTA
Organism: Lucilia sericata; assembly: GCF_015586225.1. Lineage (NCBI taxonomy): Eukaryota > Metazoa > Arthropoda > Insecta > Diptera > Calliphoridae > Lucilia > Lucilia sericata. The sequence continues at coordinate 63,279 of NW_023995790.1, read as the reverse complement.
AACTCCAAGGATATAAATTCACGATCAGCCACAGAAAAGGAAAGGATCACATTGTGCCAGACTCTCTCTCTCGGTTACACTGTGATGAAGTTTCTGCTGTCGACCTAGCTGAACCGGAAATTGACCTCAATTCCGAGCATTTTGCAGATCAGGATTATGAGGAACTGAAAGCTAAAATCACTGAGAACCAAACAAAATACCCAGATTTAAGAATTGTTGACAAATATGTCTACATTCGAACGGACCACTACACAGGCGACGAACAAGAACAACAGAACGCTTGGAAACTTTGGGTTCCTTCAAAACTACGTGAAAGTGTAATTAATAGAGCTCACGATTCACCAATTGCGTCGCATGGTGGAATGTCGAAAACGTTAGACATAATACGTCGGAATTTCTTTTGGGCGGGTATTGTCAAAGATGTTCGCGATTATATTAGGGAATGCGAGGTATGTAAGACCACAAAGGCACCGAATTTTGTGACAAAGCCAGAGATGGGAAAGCAAGCCATATCAACACGACCATTCCAACGTCTATACATAGACTTGCTAGGACCTTACCCGAGAAGTAAGCGTGGAAACATTGGCCTGTTGATTGTACTTGACCATCTCACAAAATTCCATTGGCTTTGTCCAATGCGGAAATTTACATCTGCTAACATTCAAATCTTCCTCCTGGAACAGATTTTTCACGTTTATGGTGTTCCTGAGCACATTGTGAGTGACAATGGCTCACAATTTAAATCCAATGAATTGAACGCGTTTTTCACTAAACTAGGAATTAATCATATTTACACGGCTTTATATTCACCGCAAGCTAACGCATCCGAAAGGGTAAATCGGTCGCTGATTGCCGGAATTCGCGCTTATTTGAAAAAAGACCAGACTGTATGGGATGAAAACCTCAGTTCAATAAGTTGCTCATTAAGAAATTCGGTTCATAGCTCAATTCGCACTTCGCCCTATCACGCAGTCTTTGGGCAAGATATGTTAACGCACGGTTCCTCCTATAAATTGTTAAAGAATATACATTTGCTTAATGAAACACCAAATCCGTTGTCCAAAGATGACAGTTTAGCTTTATTACGTCAAGATCTACAGAAGCGAATTTCAGATGCTTACCATATAAACAAACAACAATACAACCTTCGAACTCGCCCAATATCTTACTCAGTAGGACAATGTGTTTTTCGCAAAAATTTTGCGCAAAGCAACTTTGAGAAAAAGTTTAACTCAAAACTTTCACCACTTTACTTAAAAGCGAAAGTCCGTGAAAAAGTTGGACAAAACTATTATGTTTTGGAAGACTTAAACGGTAAAATAATCGGTACTTTTCATGCCAAGGATTTAAGGCCATAAAAATCGTTTCTTCCTCCTAATACTTACGCATGAGATGCAAGTATTATGCGGTTTGTATTGTACGATTTTGTCGTAATTTGAAATATAAAAAATTTTCTTCGAAAAAAGTATTTTTCTGGAAAAGTAACATTTGCTTAGTTTTTTTTAAGCAAAATTCAATTGAAATTTACCCTCATTTACTTGCATTTATAAAATATTTAACTAGATGCTATTAAAATTGTTATGTCTAAATATTTTTATATTAAATATATTTTTATATTATAATAAGTTGTGTATATATTTTTACTACATTTATATTTTTTGCATTCATACATTATTTACATTGGTGACACTTTGATATTGTATGGTGTAAACGTTGGACAGACAGACATTAAGGGCAACACTGCAAAATAAAGTTACTCGAATAATGACTAATCGATTATTAGTACTCGATCAATAGTAACTACTCATACAATCAAAAGCTTGGTTTTTTCCACTCACACGTTAAAACGTTCTTTTTACTTTGAGATTTTGTACTGGAAACATCATTACAGTAAAGTATTAAAAAAATAAATTAAAAAAATTTAAATTAATAAAGTGAGTGAAAAATATTAACGTGAATCATAATTTGCTTTAAGTGCTATTTTTCCATAATTTAACAATAAAGAACTAATTTCTGGATAAAGGTAAAATTTTAATGAATTTTATTCGAAGACAATATTATAATACAAAAATCCATATAGGAAATTCTCCATTATTCCAAATCACGTGGTAGCCATTTTTGTTCACAGTTATTGTGCGATTTCCATAACCTCACTTTGGAACCAATAATTTGCCAACATCAAATTCCATCATCCAAATTCTGGGAATATACTTCTACAATTGGTTGTGTTTGGTGAAGCTAATTTTTAAAATCAACACAAGATTCCCAGAAAATCTGTGGATAATAATCGGCAGAAATTGTTTCCAAATCGTGCTCCTAATTTTGATTCCCACTGTGCTTAAAGAAGTCTCGACGAATTAGTAAAAAGCAAATACAAAGTAGTAAGAAGATTAAGTCAAGCTTATTACAACATCCAATATTCAATCCAGTTTGTGACGTCACGGGAATGACTAATTGTTCGTAAACAACCTGATTAGCAATAAGAGGAATACGAAAAAACTCATTATTTGCAACCGAGCTTATCATCAAATCAAATTCTTCCCAAAAAAAATTTCATTCCCAACCTACAAGCTTTTAATTCTGACCTCAAACCAATCTAACCTCAAACATCGATGAATTAGTGCAGTCCGAATATCGAAATTGATCATCGTACAACATGCAATTAAAATCATAAGTATCACCTGCAACTAACAATGAATCTTAATAAGTAAGAATCTTAATAAGTAATAAGATAATAATTGTATCCTTATATAAATATCAACAATTTTCAAAAATTCAATAAGTCCGTATTGTCCAAAAATTCGTCCGTAATGTTTCGGTATGTCTATAAATAGGTCCCTACCTTAATTTTCTCAATTTAGCTCTAACTTAACTTAAAAACTAATCAAATTACAACAATAACAATGTATGTATCATAGAAATGATTTCTATAGAAGACTTATGTTTATATTTACATAACGTGTCAATTTCTATAATAATCACTTGAAATATCTAATTTAGTAATGATAATTTACAATACTTATGAATATATCCTAAAACTAACATAAAACTATTTTAAAATCTATCTCTTTACCTATCAGAAATTTTAATATTAAAGTACGATTATAACCTAATTCTAAACATGTATAAGTAAGGTCTGTATTGTTAAATATTTCCATTAGTATTAGTTTTAATAATCTATACATTTACATTGTTTAGAAAATATGCAACAACAACTTTAACTTCCCTAATAACTTCGTTTAGTGTATGCCGAATGTTCGAAGAGGCCTCCGAGACATCATACGCAACATTTAACATCGTAATCAATAAGTTTGGTGAGTGATCAAACAAATTTGTTTTCATTATCTTGTTTGCATATTTTTTCTTACCAATCAGTAACAGAAGCAACAACAACGTTAATGTAGAGATCATAAAGAGAAACAGTGGTCTCTTGAATAGTTATCAAGCTTTTGCTTATTGTTTTTGCTTCTTTTTATTAATATTTTTCTATTTTGTTATGAATTTTGAACTTTTGTTATTTACTTAAAATGGGAAGTAATACCAATCAAATTCAGTGAGCTTAATACTTAAATAATTAAGTTGATAATTTAAATTATAATAGTTTAAGGACAGTATATTATCTTGTGATTAGGATTATTAAAACCTTGCAAAATGAATATTTTGAAATGAATAAATTTTTGAATTTTATAATGGAATTGTAAATTTAAATTTTTTCTTACGGATGTAAAATGAAGTAGGGTGAAAACATTTGTGGGTTTCAGCAAAATAAGCGCCGCTGAAACATTAGGCAGGGAGGGTTAAGAGGCTTTGGCCCCGAAATTCATCTTGGGTGCCCTACAAACTGCATTTTGATGTGACTGTAGAAATGGCTATTTAGTTTGAATAATTTTTTCTTCTTTTGAGTAGTTTCAGATTTTTTTTCTTTGATTTTTATTAGGTTTGTTTTGTACAATATTAAGTTGTTAATGATTATAAGTATATTTTTGGTTTTGATTCTGATTCATTTTTTTATTTAAATAATTCTGATTTAGTTCTGTATTATCTCTTTTAAGTTTGATTTAGCTTGGTTTGATTAATTAGTTGAAGTTTTAGTTTGTTTCCCCCTATAACAGAGGCAAGGGAGTTTTAAATTATTGTGTATACAAGTACAAGTAAGTTTATGTGCGATATATAGGTATTAGCAGACAAGAACCCACCCTAAGCAGACTGTTAGCTAGCAGATTAATAACTCCCAATCGTCTTAGCTACATATCTTTGAAAGTCTTTTACTTTTAGAAAAACTTGTGCACATTTTCTTCCATCAAAGTTCAGTTTACTCTTGACTTTAAGCAATGCTTTAAAAGTAGAAATGTTTGTCCACTTGTACATTACAGGCCCACTTCCGAAAATCACTTAAATGCATATATTTCATTGAATAATAAAGCTATCGGGATACAATTCGACAAAAGTATGTGTTGTGTACATACAAATCATACTACAAATTTTTTTACGGATCGGTCCATTATTCGTCATAGCTCCAATATAAGGCCCACTTCCGAAAATCACTTAAAAACACATATTTCATTGTCAACTAAATCTATCGTGATAAAATTCGTCTTGAATATGGTTTGTGTACATTCAAAGCATTCCACAAAATGTTTTACGGATCGGTCCAATATTGGTCATAGCTCCCATATAAAGCCCACTTCCGAAAATCACTTAAAAGCACATTGTGAAATAAAGCTATCTAGATAAAATTCGACACAAATATGATTTGTCTTTATACGAGTCACTCTACGAATTTTTTTCCGGATAGGCTCATAATTGGTCATAACTCCCATATAAAGTCCACTTCCGAAAATCACTTAAACGCATATATTTCATTAAATTCTTAAATTATAAGTAAAAAATTAGACCTGAATATATTTTGTGTGCATATAAATCATTCGACCACTTTTTTCCCGGATTGGTCCATTATTGGACCCCATATAAGTCCCACTTCCGAAAATCACTTAAACGCACATATTTAATTGTTAAATAAAGTTATCTAGATAAAATAATTTTTACACCCTCCACCACCATCAGTGGTGATAGAGGGTATATATAAGTTTGTCATTGCGTGTGTAACACCAAGAAATATTCATCTGAAACCCAACAAAGTATATATATTCTGGGTCCTTATGAAATTCTGAGTCGATTTAGCTATGTCCGTCCGTCCGTCTGTCTGTCTGTGTAAAACACGCTCACGTTAAAACGAAGCAATATTATTTAACCAAATTCACCCAAAATATTCACTATTATCCGGTACAGTTTGGTATTGAAAATTAGCAAAATTGGTTCACATCGGGAAAAGTTATGAATCAAAATTTAAAACAACTCCGAAAAAAATAAGCATTTTTTGACACATTCTAAAGTAATTTTCTCGAAAACTATGCAAGATAATTTCATGAAAGTCATCATACATTCGTTTCTACACAAGATCTTGATTCCTGCTGAAAGTTGCCAGCATCGGTCCATAATTTAATATACCTCCCATACAAAAGTACATATTCCCGGAAAATTAGTTTATTGTTAATAACTTCCGTCAGAATCCTGATATCTTCACAAAATTTTACAAATTAAAATCTTATGTCAACTGAATTCTTTGCGGGAAAAAATTTCTGGATCGGTCCATAATTGGACATAGCTCCCATACAAGGTACCCTCCCGAAAATCACTGAAACGCGCATAACTCATTACTAAATTAAGATATCCATATAAAATTTGGAATAAGTATTGCTCATATGCACAGAAATATTACTGTGAAAGTTTTTTCCGATCGGTCCATAATTGGTCATAGCTCCCATACAATATATATGTATTTTGAAAATCCTTAAATCTTTCACACACATGCATATATGCACATTATTAAATACCGTTAAAGCATATCTAATGGCGTTATAAAAATATAAAAGAAAATGGGGTTTGTAATGTTATAGACCGATCGTAAAATATTCTTTAAGCTAAATTTCTGTACATAAAAGCTATATTTCAGTCAAGTTTTGTATCTATATTGTAATTTAGTAATAAACAATGTGTGTTCAAGTGATTTTCTGAAGGGACATTTGCATGGGACCGACCGCACCCATGTTATGGACCGATCGTGAAAAAATCTTGAAAGCTCGTTTAAGTGATTTTCGGAAGTGGGCTTTATATGGGAGCTATGACCAATTATGGACCGATCCGGAAAAAGATTCCTTAGAATGATTTATGTATATACAAAACATATTCATGTCGAATTTTATCCCGATAGCTTTATTTATCAATAAAATATGTTCATTTAAGTGATTTTCGAAAGTGGACCTTATATTGGAACTATGACCAATTGTGGACCGTTACAGATCTAAGTCCGTATTTTTGATCCTGTTCATATAGTGTCAATATGTACAAAATTTTGTGTTGATACCGATATATTTGAGGAAGTTATTAACGATAAATTAATTTCCGGGAATATGTACCTTTGTATGGGGGCTATGGGAAATTTTGGATCGATTGTTGCAATTTTAAACATAATTAATCTATAGATGGAAAAAATAATCTGTGACAAAATTTGTCGAATTATCTTTGGTAGTTTCTGAGAAAACTACTCAAGAATTAGGGAAAAAAAATTAATTTAATCGTGAGAAGGGTATATATAAGTTTGTCATTCCGTTTGTAATTTCTATAATATAATTTTCCGACCCTATAAAGTATATATATTCTGGATCCTTATAGATAGCGGAGTCGATTTAGCCGTCCGTCTGTCTGTCTGTGTGTATGTTGAAATCAGTTTTCAGAAGACCCCAGATATCTGCGAGATCCGAATTTTCAATAATTCTATCGGAAATACGGTCAGCCCAATCGGCCCATAAATAACGAAGATATGAGTAAAAATCCGAGACCACCTCTAAAAATTTCATCAAAAATTTAATTTTTTCGTGCATGCTTATACAAAACAATAAACAAACAAAAACAAAAACAAAACACAGTATCAAACGGTAAATTTTTTTGTTATTTGTTATTGTAAATCTTGTTTATAAACACAAAGCAAAGAATGAACATCACGTTACGTTGTTATTGGCTAGAAACATGAAATTAAATATGTAGAGCCTGGATTAGGCGAGAACACATTAAAGGGCACTTTTTGGTACTTTTTCGTTATACAAAAGGTACTCTTTGAATTTTCTATAATATTGAACCTAGAAACATGGTATTAAATATGTAGAGCCCGGATTAGGCCAGAGCACAAAAAAGGGGACTTTTTGGTACTTTTTCGTTCTACAAAAGGTACTTTTTGAATTTTCTATAATATTGAACCTAGAAACATGAAATTAAGTATGTAGAGCCCGGATTAGGCCAGAACACATAAAAGTGGACTTTTTAGTACTTTTTCGTTCTCCAAAGGGTACTTTTTGAATTTTCTATAATATTGTACCTAGAAACATGAAATTTAGCATGTAGGGCCTTGACTAGGTAAGAACCTATTAAAGGGGACTTTTTGGTACTTTTTTTATTCTACAAAAGGTACTTTTTGAATTTTCTATAATATTGAACCTAGAAACATGAAATTAAGTATGTAGAGCCCGGATTAGGCCAGAACACATAAAAGGGGCCTTTTTGGTACTTTTTTGTTCTACAAAAGGTACTTTTTGAATTTTCTATAATATTGAACCTAGAAACATGAAATTTAGCATGTTGGACCTTGACTAAGTAAGAACCTATAAAAAGGGATTTTTTGGTACTTTTTCGTTATACAAAAGGTACTCTTTGAATTTTCTATAATATTGAACCTAGAAACATGAAATTAAGTATGTAGAGCCCGGATTAGGCCAGAACACATAAAAGGGGCCTTTTTGGTACTTTTTTGTTCTACAAAAGGTACTTTTTGAATTTTCTATAATATTGAACCTAGAAACATGAAATTTAGCATGTTGGACCTTGACTAAGTAAGAACCTATAAAAAGGGATTTTTTTGGTACTTTTTCGTTATACAAAAGGTACTCTTTGAATTTTCTATAATATTGAACCTAGAAACATGGTATTAAATATGTAGAGCCCGTATTAGGCCAGAGCACAAAAAAGGGGACTTTTTGGTACTTTTTCGTTCTACAAAAGGTACTTTTTGAATTTTCTATAATATTGAACCTAGAAACATGAAATTAAGTATGTAGAGCCCGGATTAGGCCAGAACACATAAAAGTGGACTTTTTGGTACTTTATCGTTCTCCAAAGGGTACTTTTTGAATTTTCTATAATATTGTACCTAGAAACATGAAATTTAGCATGTAGGGGCCTTGACTAGGTAAGAACCTATTAAAGGGGACTTTTTGGTACTTTTTCATTCTACAAAAGGTACTTTTTGAATTTTCTATAATATTGAACCAAGAAACATGAAATTAAGTATGTAGAGCCCGGATTAGGCCAGAACACATAAAAGGGGCCTTTTTGGTACTTTTCGTTCTACAAAAGGTACTTTTTGAATTTTCTATAATATTGAACCTAGAAACATGGAATTTAGCATGTAGGGCTTTGACTAGGTAAGAACCTATAAAAGGGGACTTTTTGGTACTTTTTCGTTTTACAAAAGGTACATTTTGAAATTTCTATAATATTGAACCTAGAAATATGAAATTAAGCATGAAGAGCACGGATTAAGTTAGAACGTATAAAATGGGATACAATTGGTATTTTTTGATTTTTTTGTAATAAAATTCGTACTGACTGTTTTTTAACACATCATGGTGAAGGGTATATAAGATTCGGCACAGCCGAATATAGTACTCTTACTTGTTTTTAGGTAGTCTGAAATTTTTACTCATAACTTTTTACGTTTTGAACCTATTTTGCTCATTTTCAACACCAAACTGCTTAGGAAAACAATGAATATTCTCAGTGAATTTGGTTGATTTCATTTGCTTAGTTTTTACGTGAGCGTGTTTTAACCAGACAGACGGACATAGCTAAATCTACTCAGAATTTCATAAGGACCCAGAATATATATACATTGTTGGGTCTCAGATGAATACACACGGAATGACAAACTTATATATACCCTCTATCACCGCTGATGGTGGTGGAGGGTATAAAATTAGAGTTGGACAATGAGGGAATCTCAAGAAAATCAACTTTTAGTAAAATTACAATTCCATACAAATTTATAAACAAATTTTATAAGTTTTTCTTAATAAAATGTAGACCTTCTCAAGATATTTTGATAAAATTAGGACCATAGGAGTTTTTTGCCACAGGGACAATGCCTATTAACCTAGCCCCCATACAACCTAACCTTCCGATTTAGGGTTTTTAACTCATAACTACTTCAATCGGCCGTCGTTTGACCCTAGCCCCCATACAAACTCCACTTTAAAAAATAATTTAAACGTCCAAAAATTAACTTATGACCATTAGTATTGCGATGAAATTCAGCATAACTAACCTTTATATAAAATTACATCCCTCTTCCCAATTTGTTTAGGATCGGCCTATATTTGAACCTAACTCCCATATAAAGCCTCTTTTAGAAATTTAGTTTTTCATCAATAAATTGCTAAAATACATCGGAATTAAGGTAAAATTCAACATAAAAGTTTCTTTATTTAAAATAAATAACTTTCAAAATATACCCATGGTGTAGGGTATCATATAGTCGGCCACTTTCCTACTTGTTTTTTCTTTGAAATTTTTCAGACTTTTATTGTGTTTATGAAGAAAAAAAATTATAAATTTTGAAATTTGTATGAAATAATGGGGATTATTTTACTAAAAGTTAATTTACTTGAGAACCCCTCATAGTCCTTTCTGAAACTTTTATATTTTATTAAGAACACTATAAGCTTTTTTGGGTGTAGGAATAAAGAAAATGGAAGATACCTTTTTCGAGATATCCTTGACAGAAGAACGTTTATCGATATCATTATCCTTATGTTAAAACTATAATATTTTAAATAAAAAATGGTCAAACTAAATGAAATACTTTTTCATTGGGGTCTAAAACGACTAAAATCGGATAAATAGTTTAGAAAATATATGATGTCAAATTTAATACTTTTGAAAAAATCTTAAAAAATTTGAAATTTGAACCTCAATAAATCTAAACCGTAATGAATTTGGAAATTTTGAAGAACTTTAAACTTCGTATTTATAACAAAGAAATCCTGTACCAAGTTTCATCAAAATCGGAAAGAGTAGAGTACAAAATTCGTTCGAAAATTTTTGAAATGGCCCTATATATAATAACGTCATTAATTCTTGTGTTCGTCAAAGAGTTCAAAAAATGGTTAAATTTTTATGGAAATTAAGCGGTTTATTTTACTAAAAGTTGATTTACATGAGACCCCTAATTTTCCCAATCCCCATCATCACACAGTGGTATAGGAAAAAAAAGAGGGAAATAATTCGGTAACTTCTAAACGGTTAATCCGATTTTAATGATTTGGTATGCACAAAGAGGAGGTGTTGTCGAGTTTAGGTTTTGAATTTGGACATTATAGGCCAACCAGGGGCCCGGCGGGGGGTCCTCAAATTAGGACACCTCGGCTATGTTAAATTTTTAAAACGATCCTATTTCTTCATTTGAGTTCCGATTTAGCAGTAGCAGTAAATTATCTCTTATAGTTTAGGAGATATTCGCATTTGAAAATTAAAATTTTAAAATTTTTACCGTCCTTACTTTATTTTTTGATAATAGCGGGTCCAAATATTCCCGATTTTCGCCATTTTTTTTTATTCGCTTAACAACAAGTTTTATATCAATCAGTGAAAGAATTATGTAAAAATCATGACTGAGTCCAAAGTTATAGGCATTTTAATTTAAAAAATTAAAAAAACGATTTTTTGCCATTTTTTTGGAAAAAAGTATCTTTTTCTTTTTAAGTTATCTAAAAAGTTTCTAAGAAGATGTATATAGAATTTATACTTTTTGGAAAGCTGACTTTACATAAAATACGATAAATGAAACAAAACCTAAAAATGTTTGATACCGAGGGGACCAGGTCCATCCAAAAAAAAACCCTATTTTTTATGGAAAATTCAATTTTGAGCAAAAATTCTCAAATCGCATAGTCGATATCAAATTATAGTGACCTGTTTTATATGACCCAATATGTTCTTAATCATTTTGTAACGGGTTTCGATAACCCCGCCCCTGGTATGGATATAATAGGCAAAAAATCCCATTTTTGGATTTTTTAAAACTTTTTTAGGAATTCCGGGATTTCTAATAAGAAAATTCAAAATTTTTATTTAATTTTGGATTTTGAGTAAAAAAATCTACCTAACTGTAAAATTTCATCAAAAAATATTCATAAATAAAATTTTTATTGCAATTTGAAAAATTTGTATCTTCGCAAAAACTGAATAAAAAACATTTTTAATTTTTTTTTTAAAGTATTGCGCGAATTTTTTCATTGATATTTAACATGCCTACCTAATGTTTTTTAAGTCACAAATTAATTAGGGAAAACTCAACATCTTTTAGAGAATTTACCTAGTACTACTATTTTCATCCAAACATTTGTTAAGCATGTTTTACTACCTAAATTTTTATGAATTTTTACAGCCACTTTTCACGATTAATCTTTTATTCTTTATCTCTAAAAAAATCAACAAGTATTTATTTTATATAAAAATAGTCTTTATTTATTTTTTTATAAATTAATATAATTTTGTAAAATAATCGGTATCACAGTAGTCCATGTCTAAAAGATAAAGTAAATCTTTAAATTCATGAATATTTTCAAATGCTAACGTTTTGTAGCAAATCCAACGTTTCCTTTTAGTAGATAAAACAGGATCAGAAGATAGAATCAGATTATTAAAAATATCTTCATTTTGAGACTGCCTAGAACACTTCCTTGAGCTAAACTGATGAATATGCTTAAAGTCTCTATTCCTCGATTCTTGGGGTTCTTCTGTAAGCTCTCCTAAAGGCAGAATATTATGTTCTATGATGACCTTTCCATGACATAATATCTTGTGAACTGTAGGTGTCATTTCTTTCCAGGGATATAATTCCAAAAGTAATTTAGAAACTTTTGTAGAATACTCTCCAAATTTTGTTGCGTTCACTTTATGCTTGCTATTTATCGCCATTAGAATAATATTGACCTTTTGCAGTAAATCCATATTAATTCCGGTTATTTCGGAAGTAGTTTCAAAATGTTTGAAAAAACGTCTAGCGGTATTACCATCGTTTGTGCTTCCATATCCTGTGAGTGGTTTATCAATATTTAATCCCATCCGCTTTTAAATTCCTCTTGAATTCTTCTTTCTCACTGGCTCTCATTTCCATTAACTCCTTATTGTTATTTGCACTTTTGTTTGCATTTTCCGGTATGCTTCTGTACTTTAAATCACATGCTAAATGCAGAAAATGTTCCAGAAATCGTATGCGAGCATGTAGGGGGATATTCCAAATTGTAATGTTTCCTCATTTATTGACCTTTGCTTGGAAATATTCGAAAATTCTGATTTTTTATCACCACATATGTAGCAGTACCAAGTAGATGATGTTCCTGTTATGGCATTTCCAACTTTCCCATTGGTTGATGGAGAATCGCTGTCAGCATACTTTCGAATTCTTAATGGAACTAGAGATGCCATAAATACACTTTTATACTCGGAAGATGATTCACTTGTGTTGATTTGTTTATATTCCGAGAGTGCTGATAATCCATCACATCCCCACTTACAAATGAGTTGAAGATCACAAGAATTTATTTTTTTTAGTTGGTCTGAAGAAAAGTCAGAAGCAATCCTTAAAGCAGTATTTTCGAGTAGAGCGCCGAGTCCAATAACAGCCTTCCGATCAGTTATTTCAATAGGAGATGGTATAATGCTTTTCTTCTTTTCATTTATTTTGTCATACGATGGTAAAACATCCACTCCTTTTTCAGATAGCGCCTTTCTTAACGTTATGTAGTTATCACGACTTAATCCCAGCTGCAACATAAGAGCAATAGCTTCTTCCTCAGTGAACGTTGTATCAGATGATGGTGTGGGTATACTCTTTACAATTCTTTTCAGTCGTCTTGGTGATGCGGTTGGAAGAATATTTGCAATTTTTATGGCATCCAAAGGCCCCAGCAAAAACTCGGTAATGGGTTGTACTTCCATAACCACTTACTTTTCAATGACTACTACTTACCATCTGCATTACTTAGAAGTACTCTAGTAATGACTTTCTTATAATCTGATATAGAAGTACTTTATTTTCGGCTTTGTCATTTTGTTTGCACATTTTATTTAATTGCGTTTTAAGAATTGTGTTTTACAAAAAATAAAACAAAATTAGTTTTGTATGTGAAAACCATTATTTGACGCGCAATAAAATATCTAAGCAGTGGTGCAGTGTGTAGAACATTTGACTAACAAACCGAAGTCCCTGGTTCGTATTCTAGCTGGCTCTATTTATTATTAAAAAACAAAACAACTTACTCAACAACTGTTTTGTAAGAGAAATTGCAAGTACTTCTTTAACTCCCTATTTGTAAGCGAGCGTAGAAGTACTTGCCTCCAATGACATCACCGTGTTAAAATAATGACTTAAAATGCTAATGAAGAAGTAGTGAAAAGAGGTTTTATTAGCTTTTTAACTCATTACTTTTCAATGTAAGTTTTTCCTGGGGCTGTTTATCTTTTCTTAACATTGCTTTAAAAGTGTCCGAAACTTCTTCGTTAGATAAGGTTTCTAGTGAAGTTGATAACCTTTTCCTCTTTGATTTTGAGCTCAAATCCTCATACTGCTTACAGGGAGCACCAACAGTTGATACGCAAATAGTAACTTCTACACATTCATCCAGCCAATCAGAAATTTTCGATCGAAATTTAGCGATGGAATACCGAGCACTCTTTCAGTTTTATATCAACTGATTTTATACAATTTTCAATTTTACATATATCAGTTTTATCCACTTTATTTTTATGTGCAGTTTCAATATATTTCAATAAGAAGTTGACTTTATCTTGAAAAGGACCTGAAGAGTGTTCAAATAAAATGGAGCACAAATCATTTTTTTAGTACGATCGCCATGGTTAGAAAATTACAAATAATTACAAACAGATATAAACCTGTCTTATATATTAATTACAGGTACTTAAATTAAATTAAATTATTTTTTAAAGGGTTATGATATTCTACCTAATATGTCTAACGTTTCCTTATGTAATGAATTTTTCCTCAATATGTCACTTTAATAAGATACCTATTAGGGTAAAAATAGGGGTAAAAATCATTACAGTTTAAAAAATGATACCTGAACATTTTTTAATATATGTAACAAATTTAAGAGTTAACCTTATGGATGAAAACAATAGTGATAGGTAAATTTTCTAAAAGATGTTGAGTTTTCCCTAATTAATTTGTCACTTAAAAAACATAAGGTAGGCATGTTATATATCAATGGAAAGGTAATTTTGTCTATTTTTCAAAACTGTATATAATTTTTGAAAATTAAAAAATTCGCGGAATACTTTTTTAAAAAAAAAAATTAAAAATGTTTTTATTCAGTTTTTGCGAAGATACAAATTTTTCAAATTGCAATAAAAATTATTATGAATATTTTTTGATGAAATTTTACAGTTAGGTAGATTTTTTTACTCAAAATCCAAAATTAAATAAAAATTTTGAATTTTCTTATTAGAAATCCCGGAATTCCCAAAAAAGTTTTAAAAAATCCCAAAAATGGGATTTTTGGTTTTTTGCCTATTATATCCATACCAGGGGCGGGGTTATCGAAACCCGTTACAAAATGATTAAGAACATATTGGGTCATATAAAACAGGTCACTATAATTTGATATCGACTATGCGATTTGAGAATTTTTGCTCAAAATTGAATTTTCCATAAAAAATAGGGTTTTTTTGGATGGACCTGGTCCCCTCGATATCAAACATTTTTAGGTTTTGTTTCATTTATCGTATTTTATGTAAAGTCAGCTTTCCAAAAAGTATAAATTCTATATACATCTTCTTAGAAACTTTTTAGATAACTTAAAAAGAAAAGATACTTTTTTCCCAAAAAAATGGCAAAAAAATCGCTTTTTTTTAATTTTTTAAATTAAAATGCCTATAACTTTGGACTCAGTCATGATTTTTACATAATTCTTTCACTGCTTGATATAAAACTTGTTGTTAAGCGAATACAAAGAAAAAATGGCGAAAATCGGGAATATTTGGACCCGCTATTATCAAAAAAATAAAGTAAGGACGGTAAAAATTTTAAACTTTTAATTTTCAAATGCGAATATCTCCTAAACTATAAGAGATAATTTACTGCTACGACATTTTTGATAGTGCTCGATGAGGAGATTCTATATATGAAATTTTTTTTCAAATCGGAACTCAAATGAAGAAATAGGATCGTTTTAAAAATTTAACATAGCCTAGGTGTCCTAATTTGAGGACCCCCCGCCGGGCCCCTGGTTGGCCTATAAGGTCCAAATTCAAAACCTAAACTCGACAACACCTCCTCTTTGTGCAATTTCATTAAAATCGGATTAACCGTTTAGAAGTTACCGAATTATTTCCCTCTTTTTTTTCCTATACCACTGTGCCTCGCCTAATTGAAATTTTAAAATGAAAAGTAGCCTATAGTTCCTTCCAGATATACAGGAAGGTACTGTTTAAAATTGAAGAAAATCGGTCCAGCCGTTTAGCCGTCTATAGACTTTAAACAAACAGACCCACAAACAAATAAACACACATTCATTTTTATATATATAGATATTGTAAATATAATGTTAAAAGGGTAATTTCAAAAAATTTCGAACACAAAAGTTGGGTTTTGAACATGACCCTTTCCGATTTCAATGAAATTTGGTACACACATTCTTCCTATGAATATAAAATTTAAAGTTCCCCAAAAATTTTAAATTCGTTACGGTTTAGATTTTATCGAGGTTCAAAGTTCATATTTTTTAGGACTTTTTCTTAAATTTCATTAAATTTCAATTTAACCAAATTCACGCAAAATATTTATTATTATCCGGTACAGTTTGGTATTGAAAATGAGCAAAATCAATTCACATCGAGAAAAGTTATGAATCAAAATTTAAAACAACTCCAAAAAAATAAGCATTTTTGTACATTCTGATGTAATTTTCTCGAAAACGTAAGATCTTGATTCCTGTTGAAAGTTGCCAGAATAGGTCCCATACAAAAGTACATATTCCTGGAAAATGAGTTTTTTGTTAATAACTTCCGTCAGAATGCTGATATCTTCACAAAATTTTAAAACTTAAAATCTTATGTCAATAGAATTCATTGAAAGAAAAAATTTTCTGGATGGGTCCATAATTGGTCATAGCTCCCATACAAGGTCCCCACATAACTCATTACTAAATTAAGATATCCATATACAGTTTGGTACAAGTATTGTTCTCACATACAGAAATATTACCATGAAATGTTTTTCCGATCGGTCCATAATTGGTCATAGCTCCCATACAAGGACCCTTCCCGAAAATCACTTAAACGAGCATAACTCATTACTAAATTAAGATATCCATATAAAATTTGGAACAAGTATTGCTCATATACACAGAAATATTACCGTGAAAGTTTTTTCCGATCGGTCCATAATTGGTCATAGCATCCATACAAGGTCCCCTCCCGAAAATCACTTAAACGCACATAACTCATAACTAAATTAAAATATCCATATAAAGTTTGGTACAAGTATTGCTCTCACATACAGAAATATTACTGTGAATTTTTTTTCCGATCGGTCATCATATCCTTGCTCCCATGCAAGCTTCCCTCCCGAAAATCACTTAAACGCACATATCTCATTACAAAATATTGATATCCATATATTAAGCACAAATATTGCTCTTATATACATAAACTACATTATAAAATTGTTTTACGATCGGTCCATATTTGGTCATAGCTCTCATACTAGATCCCCTCCAGAAAATCACTTAAATGCACAATATTCATTACCAAATAATGATATAGATACAGAATTTTTATACGTAATTTGTCATAGCTCCCATACAAGGTCCTTTTACAAAAATCTCTTAAACGCCCATTACTCATTACCAAATAAATCTGTTGATACAAAATTTGGCACAAATATTAGTTTGGTATACAAAAATTCTATTTCAAGATTTTTTCACGATCGGTCCATAACATGGGTGCGATCGGTCCTATGCAAGGTTCCCTTCAGAAAATCACTTGAACACACATTACTTATTACTAAATTACGATATAGATACAAAATATCACTGAAATATAGCTTTTATGTACAGAAATTTAGCTCAAAGAATTTTTTACGTTCGGTCTATAATTGGTCATATCTCCCATACTAGGTCCTGCCCCTAAAAGCACTTTAACCGTATTTAACTAGTTGCATTATCAATATGTGTAGAACAAAATTATATATACATACATATGTATTTTGAAAATCCTTAAATCTTTCACACACATGCATACATGCACATTATTAAATATCGTTAAAGCATATTTTAGAGCGCTATAAAAACATCAAAGAAAATGTAATATTCAATAAATTTTGGAATTGTAACAGATTTAAGCTATTTAAATCTTGGGGTTTTCCTATTTAAGACATGAAAAAATTTATTTCTACAAATATTTGATCAATTAAAAAAGTATTAATATAAAAGTAGCTGGTGGAGGGTATTTAAGATTCGGCTCAGTCGAATATAGCACTCTAATTTTTTATACCCTACACCACTTTAGTGGGGAGGGTATATTGGATTTGTGCTGATGTTTGTAACATACAAAAATATTCGTCCTAGACCCACCTTAAAGTATACCAATCGGCTTAGAATCGTTTTCTGAGTCGATTAAGCTATGTCCGTCCGTCCGTCTGGCTGGCTGGCTGTCCATGTAAACCTTTTGCGCAAGGTACAGGTCGCAATTTTCAAGATAATTGGATGAAATTTGGCACGCACGTTTTATTTGACCTAAGGACGAAGCCTATAGAAAATGGTTAAAATCGGTCCATTATTTCACCTAGCCCCCATACAACAGAACCCCCCGAAAAGGGCTTCTGAGCTCATAATTATGTTAAATATACAGATATATCGATAAAATACGGCACAACTAAGTTTTATAGAAGTTTTGATGACCCTACCAAATTTCATAAAGATCGGGCCACATTTGACCCTAGCTCCCATACAAAGTCCCCTTCAGAAAATTACTTGAATGTCCCAAATCAGCTTATAAACACAAATATCGCGATGAAATTCAGCACAATAAAATATTATGTCAATATAAATATATTCACAAAATTTTATCGGGCTTGGTCCATATTTGCCCCTAGCCCCCATATAAAGCCTCTTTCAGAAAATGAGTTTTTCATCCATTAATTGCTTAAATGTATCGGAACAAGGGAATATTGAAGGTAAATGCTTTATTATGAAAAATAAATCACATTTAATATTCATAACTGGTGTAGGGTATCATATGGTCGGCCACGCCCGACTATAATTTCTTACTTGTTTTTAAATGCTATTATCTAAAAAATTATTAAAAATTCACTACAATTTCAAAAAATTTTTTTACCAAAACAAACAATTTTGTTAAATTTAAAATAAATTATCAAACTAATTTTTTGCTAGAATCTGCAAAAATCTTTATTGAAAAATTTTTAGATTTAAATCAAATATGTTAATAGAAAGAAGTAAAATGTTTTTTCATATACACGCACAGAAAAAACATGGTTCGACATGGTTAATATAACTACACGATATTTACTGTAACAATATATTGTTTTCAAAAACATGTAATAGTCATTTTAACTAGATTTTAACAATATTTTAGTTACTGTAAACATTTGAGTATGATTTACTGGAATATAATTATTTTTACAACAACTAAATAATGATAAAAATGAAAGCATATTGTGTTATTTACAAATATTTATAACCATTATATGTTATGTTATATAACCATTGTATGTTATGTTGTTATAAATAGCCATTATATGCACTGTTGCCAGATTTGACGAAAGGGCGAATGTAATAGCTTTAAAGGGAAGGGAGCTCGAGGTAGTTAACCTGACAAACGCAAAACCGTTCGCGGCAACAAAACTGAATTAAAACAAGTAAGAAATTATAGTCGGGCGAGGCCGACCATATAATACACTACATCTTTGACAAAAGTATAATGTGATTTAGTTGCCATAATAAAGCATTTAAATTGAATTGTACCTTGCCTTAGATATGTATACATACTTAAGGCGTTTATTGTTGAATAAAATTGTGGACATTTAAGTGAAATTTTGATGGGGGCTTTTCATAGGGGCTAGGGTCATATGAGAACCTACTATTATGGAATTCGTGAGGGTCATCAAGTCTTGTATACAACTTGGTTTTTGCAGCTTTTTGTCGAGATATGAGTATATTAAACATACACTATCGGACAAAATAAAGTGCAAAAGTGCCTATGCAGTATTTTTTCATTAAAAAACTTGTGAAATGATTATGTTATATAAAAATTAACTTTTAATTCATTTAGGTAGTACAAAATACTATAAAAATAATAATAAAAAAAATTATTTTACTTCACATTTTTCTATTTGACTTAAAAAATTAAACTAACATCATTATTTTGTTGGACAGAATAAAGTGTAAATTTTAAGTTATATTATTTTATATATGACATATAAAAAAAATTTAATATTTTGTTGCTCCTCCTTTATTAAGTATTACCTCCTTAAGACGTTTTGGCATACTTAGAGCCAAATTGTTTAAGACATTATTTGGAATCGCATTCCATGTTTTTCCGGGATTCTAACGGAATTTTGTCATCTAGAACAGTCCACAAATGTTCTATTGGATTCAGGTCGGGGCTCTGAGCAGGCCATTCCAATTGCTCGATATTATTTTCTTTAAAAAAAGTTTTTTGCCACCTTGCTCGTATGCTTGGGGTCATTATCTTGTTGAAAGATGAACTCCCCCAAGCCCATATCTTCTGCACTACTCCTTAAATTATCTTTCAAAATGCCTACGTAATGCTCCCCAGTCATTTTTGAATCGATTTTTACAAGTCTACCCGCTCCCCCGGCTGAGAAACAGCCCCATACCATAAGACTTCCACCACCATGTTTAACCGTGTGGGTAATATTTTTCGACTTCAGTCTTTGGGAAGGCTCGCACCATACACGTTGTCGACGTTTTGTATTTTTTAATTCAAACTTAGATTCATCTGACCAAATAATTCGATTCCAAAACGATTCGGGCATATTTACGTACTTTTTTGCAAATTCTAGTCTCTTTCTTATATTAGCAGCACGCAACAGGGGCTTTTTCTTTGAATAGAAATTTCTTAAGCGAGTTTGGTTGAGTCTCCTTTGAATCGTACGGCGTGAAATATTTAATTTTAATTCTTCTTTAACCATTCTAGCTGATATAAAAGGATTTTTTTTCGCTAGAATCTTTAATTTCTGTGGACAAAGGCTTCATTTTGGCCGTCTGGTAAAATTGATTAATTAAATGTTAATTTTAACCATTTGATCAGTTTCTAATATAAAAAAACTTTAATGTATTTTGAAAAAAGAGATATCATAAATTAACTTACCTTTTTATTTTTAAAAAATTTTTGGAAAAAAGTTAAAAAATTTTGCACCAAAAAAAAATTACACTTTATTTTGTCGCACTTATATTTTACTTGCCTTTAATATTTTGTCCTATGCACATAAAAAGAAAGACTGACCTAAATAATTTTGCTTGTAAAATATAAATAATATAATTATCTATAACGGGATATCAAAAAACAATTATCTACTTTCTCTTTTACACTTGATTTTAAGAGAAAATTAGTGATCATACTCTTTTACACTTTATTTTGTCCGATAGTGTAATTATGAACTTAAAAGCCCTATTCGGCGGGTTCAGTTGTATGGGGGCTAGGTGAAATAATGGACCGATGTAAACCATTTTCAACAGGCTTCATCTACGGTACCATAAAAGATCATGTGCCAAATTTCATTGAATTATCTTCAAAATTGCGACCTGTAGTTTGATTACAAGGTTTACATGGACGGACGGAGAGACGGACGGACATAGCTAAATCGACTCAGAAAATGAGTCTGAGCCGATTGGTATACTTTAAGGTGGGTATAGGACCAATATTATTGTGCGTTACAAACATCAGCACAAACCCAATATACCCTCCCCACTAAAGTGGTGTAGGGTATAAATATGGATGAGAGAATAATGAAACGTTGGGTAGAACCACAAAGATCCTATCGAGTGACCCTGTTGTGAGAAATACGAGAAATCTCCTCAAAATAAGCAAGTCCGAGGTTAGTATGATTGTACGTATTCCGAGTGGACGCACAGAGTTACGAGCACATCTATTCAAAATTGAAAGTGCGGATTCAGACGAATGTAGAGCATGTGGAGAGGACAGTGAAACTCTGAAGCATTCTCTATGCCACTATCAGGCATTCGTCGAAGTTAGATCCAAGTATCTTGGAAGTCATGTTATTCCGGATACTTATTTGAAATTTCAAGTGGGTGAGATGCCACGCCCAATAAAAATGGAATATCTGAGAATGTAGCATAGTAACAGTCCTCAAATTTTGCAGTAGCGAATTTTACATTCAAATGAATATTTGAGACAAAAATGGGCTGCCTAAGAAAATTGCCACGCCCCTTAAATATAAGGTAAATAATTAATCTCAAATTTCTGGTAACCTACAATATCTATATTCTTGAAACTTTGCATGTATTTATTTCTATGTCAAAAATAGGCTTTTTAATTATAGTAGGCGTGGCACTTCCCACACAGAGATTATATTGAAATTTGCAAAATATAATAGCTGGAATCATGAAACCTTGTAGGAATACCTATGTTTGGTATACTAATATTTATGGGAGTGTCATCTCTGATACAAATTTGATTATCTAGGAGACTATATAAACTAGAATCTTTAAATTTTGTTTGAAAAACAACAATGTAAATAACTGAAACAAAGGTGGGTGGACCAGCAATAGCGGGCGTGCACCCCCATATACATTTTTATACCTACACCACTATAGTGGGGAGGGTATTATACGTTTGTGCTAATGTTTGTAACACACAAAAATATTGGTCCTACACCCACCTTAAAGTATACCGATCGATTCAGAATCACTTTTTGAGTCGATTATCCGGCTGGCTGTCCATGTAAGCCTTTTGCGCAAGGTACAGGCCGCAATTTTCAAGATAATTTGATGAAATTTGGACCAAACATGTTTTTTTTTGCACACACGCAAAGAAGAAATATGGTTAGGGCTACCATAAACTGAAACTATCATTAATGTTTGGAATTATAATTAGGACAACCATATAAAATACTTCCCTTTGGAGATCATAATATGATTCTTGTAGGTTGTCATAAGTTAACATATTATTTTTCCTATAACAATTATAATATGATTCCTACAATACCATAATTTGTTCTTTAATTTACCATTATATTATCCCCATTAATAACATCAAATATTTAAGGGAATCATTTTATTACCAACAAAAAATAATTTTAATTAAAATAACAATAAATCAAAATTACAATTTTCCATCAGCCAGTATAAATTGAAGAATATCCTAGAAAAATCAATATGATTTTAATTACGTAATTTATACGTACATTATTACTTACATATATTGATGGAAGATCTGCTAACATTTGTAATGTCGATATACCTATTCCTATAAGTGGTACTTCTGCTAAAAACTGATTAAAGGTAATCAAACGGTGTAGAGTCTGGTATACGATTCTTTTGTTCTGTGGACACGAAAAATACATCCAAATTAGAATTACTCGTTGACTATGGATATTAAAAAAAATAATTTTGTGACATTTCACAAAAAAGATATGTTTACAACAATTAAAAAGAAAAATTATAAAATATGTAAAAATAGAAAATTTCTTATACTTTATGAATTAAATAATCACTTTTTATATTTTACACTCACATAGTTTTATAAGAAAATGTATTTTATTTTAATTCAATTAGTTTTTTTATTTTAATTTCAATTACTTGTTTCTTACACTTCTTTAATATTCAAGTTCTTATTATAAAATGACGCTCTGTGGCGTTTTAGAGAGAAAAATGGCATATTCAACAATGATGTTGTACCTTCAAAAATTAAACGATTCGTATAAATATTGAAAGTTTAATATTGAAAATACATAGAAACAGTAAGCAATACATGTTTGAACTTCAACTTTTTTTGTTTTAACAATGACGTCACAGTAAAAATGTCAATTAAACTCAAATATACATCTAATTTTCTTTCATCAAATAAGAAAAGGTGCCCTTTTAAGTATATTTAACTAAACAAATGAAAGGAATAGGAAACGCAATTGCTATTCTAAATTCACATTTATACTTACCTTTAATAACATATATTTTGTTTTTATTTAATTTTTATTTTTAATATTAAATTAATTTGAGAACACACACACTGTTTACTCTTTAAAAGAGTAAATTTTAATTAAAATATGTTTACAAATTTTAAAAATAAATTAATTTCTATAGGAATAATTTCAAATGTTTGGTAGAAAAATAAAATAAATTTCATAATTGAGGATCATGTAATTTTATAATATGATATGTTAAATGGTTATATAAATTAAGGTTTTATTGTAATAGTCATATGAGACATTTAGGCAAATATTTTGATCGCAATGAAAATGTACAACCATGTTTTTTCTTTGCGTGCAGGGACGAAGCCATAATTACGTCAAATATACTATTATCTCTCTAAAAATTGGCACAATTATGTTTTATCCTATATATATATAAAACAGAATGTTTGTTTGTTACGCTTTCACGGCAAAACTACTGAACCGATTTACATGAAATTTGTACAGCTAATAGGTCTAACCCCAAAAGGAACCATATAAGATCTTGATCGGATGCCACGCCCCTTTTTACGCCCACTTTTTGTAAAACTATTATTACACCAATTTTACAATCACAATATCCAAAAACTTCTAAACCGATTAACCTGAAATTTTGCATACCGAGAGGTATAAGCTTAGAAAGAACTATATATTCTAAAGTAGAAGAAGAGCCTATATAAAATAATGATTTGACGTCACGATTCTTCTTAGGCTCACTTTTTCTATATAATTGTTATACAAAATTTTCATTCGAGACTTACAGAAAACTACTGAACCGATAGGTCTTAGGAGACTCAGGATCGGACGCCACGCCCCTTTTTACACCAACTTTTTGTAAAACAATTATTAAACCAAATTTACGTTCAGGCATACAAAAAACTACTGATCTGATTTTCATGAAATCTATTATAATGAATGTTGTGGTATGAACAGTACGACACATTACATCTTCGAAACCTATAATATATAATAACAAATATATTTGAAACTCTTTTTTTACTCTTTCACTACATACCTAATAAACTTATTTACATAAAATTTGGCGTTTAATAGGTTTAACCTCAGAAGTTAACAAGTTAGTTAGAGTGCTATATTTGGCTATGCCGAATCTTAAATACCCTCCACCAGCAAGCTACTTTTTATTAAAAACCATTTAACTATCTTATTTTTAGATAACTTGACTTCACATAGGAGCTACGACCAATTACAGGCCTCTCCAGAAAAAATTCGTAGAGTGATTCATATGTATTGTACGCAAAACATATTTGTATCGAATTTTATCAAGATAGCTTTATTTAACAATGAATATGTGAGTTTAAATGATTTTCGAAAGAGAGCCTTATATGGGAGCTATGACCAATAATGGACCGATCGGGGGAAAATTTGTTAGAATGATTTATACGTATACAAAACATACAAGTTGAATTTTATACCGATAGCTTTATTTATCAATGAAACATATGCGTTCGGAAGTGGGCCTTATATGAGAGCTATGACCAATAATGGTCCGATCCGTAAAAGATTTTGTAGAATGATTTGTATGTACGCAAAACATATATTTGTCGAATTTTATCAAGATAAATTTATTTGACAATTAAATATGTGAGTTTAAATGATTTTCGGAAAGGAGCATTATATGGGAGCTATGACCAATAATGGACCGATCTGAAAAAAAATTTGGTAGAATGATTCGTATGTACATAAAACATATTTAGCTGGAATTTTATCACAAAAGCTTTATTTTTATTTGTCAATGAAACACGTGTGTTTAGCTGATTTTTGGAAGTGGACCTTACATGGAAGCTATGACCAATTGTAGACCGACTGAAACGTTGGTGATTTCTATTCATATTATATTTGTATGTACATAATTTTGTGTTGATACCGATATATTTGAGGGAGTTATTAACGATAAACTTATATCCGGGAATATACACCTTTGTATGGGGGTTATAGGAAATATTGGATCAATTGTTATGAGTTTGAACATACTTGATCTCTGGCACCAAAAAATGTTGTTTGACAAAATTCATCGAAATATCTTTGGTAGTTTCTGAGAAAACTACTTAAGAATTGGGAAAAAAACGTTATTTTTTTCGAGATAGTCTGAAATTTTTAATCATAACTTTTTACGTCGTAAACCGGTTTTACTGATTTTCAATACCAAACTGGACCGGATAATAAGGAATGTTTTGGGTGAGTTTCTTGAATATTTATTGCTTCGTTTTAACGTGAGCGTGCTTTACACAGACAAACAGACAGACAGACAGACATAGCTAAATCGACTCAGAATTTCATGATCAAGAATATATATACTTTGTTGGGTTTCAGATGAATATTTCTTGGTGTTACAAAGTTATATATACCATCTATCACCACTGATGATGGTGGAGGCTATAAAAAACTTTATATGATATTGAGTGGATGATACGCACATTTTTATGTTCACTTTTTGAATAACTACTACAACACCAAATTTCTAGGCTAAATATAAAAAAAAAAAAACATGAACCGATTTTCAAGAAATTTGGCAACATACAATGTTTGAGGAAGAGAATGTTTAATACACCAAATCCGAATAAATACAACTATAGGACTAATTTCGGGCCTGTTGTGATCTTAATGAAATGCAATGACATTTTTCCGTCCACTTTTTGTTACATTTATAATGCTAAAGATCATGATATATAATATGAGAATTATTATTTAATTAAATCTGCTGAATATTCTCAGAAAATAACTATTTTAAAACAGAATCTTTATTAGATCTTAAATGAATGTCTACGATGCCACATTTGTATGCAGAAAAAAACTACTGAACAAAAACCGCTTCTAAAATAGGGAAAATAATATATTCATATTACATTTTCACTTAAATTCCAATTTTAAATCGGCTGTGGTTCCTTCGTTTAACACCTAAATCTAGAAAATCATTCATATCTACCCTTAAAATTTCTATTTATATAACTCTTTAAAAAATTACTTTAAATAACTTTCAATTTGAGAAAACAATAAAGATCCGTAATCACTCATATTTTCCATACAAATCGAGTTTTATATCAAAAATAAAAAATTTAAATTTATTATTAATCGAGATAACAATAAAAATCTATGATCAGGTACATATGCCATCAAAAAATTATCTTGATATAAATTCGGCTGCCATTTTTCAAATGCAGCTCAAATCTGAAAAACCATGAAGATATGTATTTGACTCAGTGATGCCAAGTGTAGGGATTTTTCCCTTTTTGTAGGGATTTTTTTCAAAAATTTCACGTGTAGGGAAAAAGGGAAAGATTTCTTACTATTGTCAAGTTGTAGGGATTTTTCCAATTTCATAGTTTTTATCAACTAAAAATATACTCTTTCATGTATTAAACTTTAAAATTAAAAATGAAATAATTTTTAAGAGCGGGTTTTTGAGATGGTAATCAAATGCCAATTAATAATTAGATTATTTAATCTAAAAATAAATTTAATCTTATGTTAATCCCCTTTGATGTTTTTGAGTACAAGATTAAACTTCGCAGTGTTGCCATACAAAACAACAGAAAATGTCACTGTTTGTTATCAAAACAATGCATATTTTATAAAAAAGAAGAAAACAATTGTAAATTTAATATGAAAATTAATAAAAACTTAAATTAAAAACAAAAAAATGTATTTTGAAGTGTCCATAATTTATACTAATCAATAAATAGAACATTTTAATGTTTATATTTTATAAAAATTTTATTAATTTGTTTGCATCAGCTGTTTACACTTTTACATTTCGTGCTTAAGATTAAACCACCTCCATTGGGCGCTTAAACTTGCAAACAAAATTAACTAATTGAGTACTCAAAAACATCTTTCGAGGATTAATTTTAATTTAATCGCTAATCTTTCACCTAAAGATTTGCCATTAGTGTATCGTTAGTAAAAATTCCGCTTGTAATTTCTACAATATGTGTACCTATATATCGCTACAAGCCTGGTATAATCCAAAATTCGGGATTCTTGAACTGAGGTCTACAAAACATGCGACATACGAAAATCTTTCATAGATTATCAAATTTCTAATATGTCTATTATTTTCGATGTGAAATCGACTTTTTGTAAACGTAAAAACTAAAACCCACGTTTTCGTGAATATTAGACAACTAAAAATTTAATTTCAATTTAGATGAGAAACATATTAACCTCAACTATCTGAATTTGGATTTTTAAAATCCCTTGATTTGTTTAAAAGTTATCAAAGAAAATAGTTAAATGTCATTAAATATTCATATCCATTTTTCTTGAAACGACTTTTTTGGATTATGCCATTCCTGTAGGGCGATATATTCTGACTCCTTATAGATAGAGTAGTCGGGGACTTAATGCAGTAACTCAGGATTGAAAAAAATAATTTAATGTTCTGAAAATTTATAAAAGTAAACCGCAAAAAGTAAACCTTATTTAAAATAATTATATTAAATTTTATTAATTTTTTTTGTTGGGGGCACATATAATAAATTTTTAACATCGAATCGTGATACTGCCATAAATCTCTCAATTAATAAATGTATATTATAAAACAGAGCTAATATTTTAGTTTTTTATGTTATTTATGTATTTTTATACCCTCCACCACCATCAGTGGTGATAGAGGGTATATATAACTTTGTCATTCCGTGTGTAACACCAAGAAATATTCATCTGAGACCCAACAAAGTATATATATTCTGGGTCCTTATCAAATTCTGAGTCGATTTAGCTATGTCCGTCTGTCCGTCTGTCCGTCTGTCCGTCTGTCCGTCTGTCCGTCTGTCCGTCTGTCCGTCTGTCCGTCTGTCTGTGTAAAACACGCTCACGATAAAACGAAGCAATAGAGCTTAACCAAATTCACCCAAAATGTTCTTCATTTTCCTAAGTTGTTTGGTATTGCAAATGGGCAAAATCGGTTCACACCGGGAAAAGTTATGAATCAAAATTTAAAACAACCTCGGAAAAAAATAAGCATTTTTTACACATTCTGATGTAGTTTTCTCGAAAACTATGCAAGGTAAATCCATGGAAATCACCATACATTCGTTTCTGCATAAGATCTTGATCCCTGCTGAAAATTGCCAGAATCGGTCCACAATTTGATATACCTCCCATACAAAAGTACATATTCCCGGAAAATGGGTTTTTTGTTAATAACTTCCGCCACAATGTCGATATCTTCACAAAATTTTACAAGTTAAAATCTTATGTCAATAGAATTCTTTCAGAGGAAAATTTAATGGATCGGTCCATAATTGGACATAGCTCCCATACAAGGTCCCCTCCCGAAAATCACTTAAACGCGCATAACTTATTACTAAATTAAGATATCCAAATAAAATTTGGTACAAGTATTGTTCATATGCATAGATATATTGCTGTGAAATTTTTTTCCGATCGGTCCATAATTGGTCATAGCTCCCATACAAGGTCCCCTCCCGAAAATCACTTAAACGCGCTTCACTCATAACTAAATTAAGATATCTGTATACAATTTGGTACAAATATTACTCATATGCACAGAAATATTGTTGTGAAATTTTTTTCCGATCGGTCCATAATTGATCATAGCTCCCATACAAGGTCCCCTCCCGAAAATCACTTAAACGCGCATAACTCATTACTAAATTAAGATATCCATATAAAATTTGGTATAAGTATTGCCCATATGCATAGAAATATTCCTGTGAAATTTTTTTCCGATCGGTCCATAATTGGTCATAGCTCCCATACAAGGTCCCCTCCCGAAAATCACTTAAACGCGCATAACTCAGTACTTAATTAAGATATCCATATAAAATTTGGTACAAGTATTGCCCATATGCATAGAAATATTACTGTGAAATTTTTTTCCGATCGGTCCATAATTGGTCATAGCTCCCATACAAGGTCCCCTGCCGAAAATCACTTAAACGCGCTTAACTCATAACTAAATTAAGATATCCATATAAAATTTGGTACAAAGATTACTCATATGCACAGAAATATTGTTGTGAAATTTTTTTCCAATCGGTCCATAATTGATCATAGCTCCCATACAAGGTCCCCTCCCGAAAATCACTTAAACGCGCATAACTCATTACTAAATTAAGATATCCTTATAAAATTTGGTATAAGTATTGCCCATATGCATAGAAATGTTACTGTGAAATTTTTTTCCGATCGGTCCATAATTGGTCATAGCTCCCATACAAGGTCCCCTCCCGAAAATCACTTAAACGCGCATAACTCATTACTAAATTAGGATATCAATATAAAATTTGGCACAAGTATTACTCATATGCACAGAAATATTACTGTGAAAACTTTTTCGATCGGTCCATAATTGGTCATAGCTCCCATACAAGGTCCCCTCCCAAAAATCACTTAAACGCGCATAACTCATTACTAAATTAAGATACCCATATGGTACAAATATTACTCATATGCACAGAAATATTACAGATAATTTTTTTTCCGATCGGTCCATAACTGGTCATAGCTCCCATACAAGGTCCCCTCCCGAAAATCACTTAAACGCACATAACTCATTACTAAATTAAGATATCCATATAAAGTTTGGCAGAAATATTGCTCATATACAGAGAAATATTACTGTGAAATTGTTTTCCTATCGATCCATAATTGATCGTAGCTCCCATACAAGGTCCCTTTCAGAAAAACACTTAAAGGCACATAACTCATTACCAAATAATGATATAAATAAATACTATTTTTGTTCATAAATACTATTTTGTAATGCAAAAAGCACTTAATGCTATTTCAAAAATTTTTCACGATCGGTCTATATTTGGTCATATCTCTCATACTAGGTCCTGCCCCTAAAAGCGCTTTAACCGTATTTAACTATTTGCATTATCAATTTGTGTAGAACAATATTATATATATGTATGTATTTTTAAAATCCTTAAATCTTTCACACACATGCATACATGCAAATACGAGATATCGCTAAAGCATATCTTAGGGCGCTATAAAAATTTAAATGAAAATGGCGTTTCTAATGTTCAATAAATCTTGGAATTGTAGTAGATTTAAGCTGTTTAAATCTTGTGATTTTTCTATTTAAGACATGAGAAAACTTATTTCTATAAATATTTTATTAATTAGAAATGTATTAATACAAAAGTTGCTGGTGGAGGGTATTTAAGATTCGGCTCAGCCGAATATAGCACTCTAACTTGTTTTAAGATAAACTTGGAAAAAAATGGAAAAAAGTAGTGTAGGGAAAAATGTAGGGAAAATAAAAAGTGGGTGTAGGGAAAAAAGGGATTTTTTCTCATAAGCGTAGGGATTTCTGAAAAAAATCTCCTGGCATCACTGACTATAGACTACAATATCCTACAGAGTATAGACTAGATTGTAAACCTGACTACAAACTAGACTACAGACTAGATTATAGACTAGACTATAGACTAGACTATAGACTAGACTATAGACTAGACTATAGACTAGACTATAGACTAGACAATAGACTAGACTATAGACTACGACTATAGACTAGACTATAGACTAGACTATAGACTAGACTATAGAAGACTATGACTAGATAAGACTAGACTATAGACTAGACTATAGACTAGACTATAGACTAGACTATAGATAGACTATATACTAGCATATAGACTAGTACTATAGACCTAGACTATAGACTAGACTATAGACTAGACTATAGACTAGACTATAGACTAGGACTTAGACTAGACTATAGACTAGACTATAGACTAGACTATAGACTAGACATAGACTAGACTTAGAATAGACTATAGACTAGACTATAGACTAGACTATAGACTAGACTATAGACTAGACATAGACTAGACTATAGACTAGACTATAGACTAGACTATAGACTAGACTATAGACTAGACTAAGACTAGACTATAGACTAGGACTATAGACTAGACTATAGGACTAGACTATAGACTAGACTATAGACTAGACTATAGACTAGACTATAGACTAGACTATAGACTAGACTATAGACTAGACTATAGACTAGACTATAGACTAGACTATAGACTAGACTATAGACTAGACTATAGACTAGACTATAGACTAGACTATAGACTAGACTATAGACTAGACTATAGACTAGACTATAGACTAGACTATAGACTAGACTATAGACTAGACTATAGACTAGACTATAGACTAGACTATAGACTAGACTATAGACTAGACTATAGACTAGACTATAGACTAGACTATAGACTAGACTATAGACTAGACTATAGACTAGACTATAGACTAGACTATAGACTAGACTATAGACTAGACTATAGACTAGACTATAGACTAGACTATAGACTAGACTATAGACTAGACTATAGACTAGACTATAGACTAGACTATAGACTAGACTATAGACTAGACTATAGACTAGACTATAGACTAGACTATAGACTAGACTATAGACTAGACTATAGACTAGACTATAGACTAGACTATAGACTAGACTATAGACTAGACTATAGACTAGACTAGACTAGACTAGACTAGACTATAGACTAGACTATAGACTAGACTATAGACTAGACTATAGACTAGACTATAGACTAGACTATAGACTAGACTATAGACTAGACTATAGACTAGACTATAGACTAGACTATAGACTAGACTATAGACTAGACTATAGACTAGACTATAGACTAGACTATAGACTAGACTATAGACTAGACTATAGACTAGACTATAGACTAGACTATAGACTAGACTATAGACTAGACTATAGACTAGACTATAGACTAGACTATAGACTAGACTATAGACTAGACTATAGATAGACTATGGACTAGACTATGGACTAGACTATAGACTAGACTAGACTGTAGACTAGACTGTAGACTAGACTGTAGTAGACTAGACTGTAGACTAGACTGTAGACTAGACTGTAGACTAGACTGTAGACTAGACTGTAGACTAGACTGTAGACTAGACTGTAGACTAGACTGTAGACTAGACTGTAGACTAGACTGTAGACTAGACTAGACTGTAGACTAGACTAGACTGTAGACTAGACTAGACTGTAGACTAGACTGTAGACTAGTAGACTAGACTGTAGACTAGACTAGACTAGACTATAGACTAGACTATAGACTACACTAAGACTATTGACTAGACTGTAGACTAGACTATAGACTAGACTGTAGACTAGACTATAGACTAGACTATAGACTAGACTATAGACTAGACTATAGACTAAACTATAAACTAGACTATAGACTAGACTATAGACTAGACTATAGACTAGACTATAGACTAGACTATAGACTAGACTATAGACTAGACTGTAGACTTTACTATAAAATAGAGTATAGATTATAATATAGACTAGACTATAGACTGGTAAAAAGGCTAGACTATAGATTATTCCCGCATAAAAAATTTGTTAATAATGTTTGTACCGAAACCCCTATATTCTCATAAACAATATATAAAACAATGGGGTGAACAAGAAAAAAATAACAAAAATTAAAACTTTTAGTTTCGAAAACACCACATGTTTTGTTTGCTTAGTATTGTTAATGTTTATATTTCCCTTTCCCCACTTCCACATTCAAAGAAAAAAAAATCGCACAACAATTTCCAACGATAACAAAACAAAAATTTACACCAGGCTGCAATAAGTGAAAGTTTTTTACGAAAAACAAACAAACAGCAAAAAAAAAATTTCCGCATGTGTGTTTTGTACTTTACAAAACATGAGAAAAAATTTTATTTACGCGAAAAAAAAAATAAACATGAAAAAAATATTTCATAAAAATAAACTCCTCCTGCCCACGATTTCCCGCTTTTATGCTTGACATACTGTTGGAATCCAAAAAAAAAATATATGTTCTTTTTCATTTTTAATTTTAAACAATTTTCTCTGGTATTTGTCTACAATATTTGATATTCATTTTGTATTCTATTCCATTTTATTCTAAACTGATTTGATGTTTTTCTTTTTATACCCTCCACCACCATCAGTGGTGATAGAGGGTATATATAACTTTGTCATTCCGTGTGTAACACCAAGAAATATTCATCTAAGACCCAACAAAGTATATATATTCTGGGTCCTTATCAAATTCTGAGTCGATTTAGCTATGTCCGTCTGTCCGTCTGTCCGTCTGTCTGTGTAAAACACGCTCACGATAAAACGAAGCAATAGAGCTTAACCAAATTCACCCAAAATGTTCTTCATTTTCCTAAGTTGTTTGGTATTGCAAATGGGCAAAATCGGTTCACACCGGGAAAAGTTATGAATCAAAATTTAAAACAACCTCGGAAAAAAATAAGCATTTTTTACACATTCTGATGTAGTTTTCTCGAAAACTATGCAAGATAATTCCATGGAAATCACCATACATTCGTTTCTGCACAAGATCTTGATCCTTGCTGAAAATTACCAGAATCGGTCCACAATTTCATATACCTCCCATACAAAAGTACATATTCCCGGAAAATTGGTTTTTTGTTAATAACTTCCGCCACAATGCCGATATCTTCACAAAATTTTACAAATTAAAATCTTATATCAATAGAATTCTTTCAGAGGAAAAATTTTATGGATCGGTCCATAATTGGACATAGCTCCCATACAAGGTCCTCTCCCGAAAATCACTTAAACGCGCATAACTCATTACTAAATTAATATATCCAAATAAAATTTGGTATAAGTATTGCCCATATGCATAGAAATATTACTGTGAAATTTTTTTTCCGATCGGTCCAAAATTGGTCACAGCTCCCATACAAGGTCCCCTCCCGAAAATCACTTAAACGCGCATAACTCATTTCTAAATTAAGATATCCATATAAAATTTGGTACAAGTATTACTCGTATGCACAGAAATTTTACTGTGAAATTTTTTTTCGATCGGTCCATAATTGGTCATAGCTCCCATACAAGGACCCCTCCCGAAAATCACTTAAACGCACAAAACTCATTACTGAATTAAGATATCCATATAAAATTTGGTATAAGTATTGCCTATATGCATAGAAATATTACTGTGAAATTTTTTTCCGATCGGTCCATAATTGGTCATAGCTCCCATACAAGGTCCCCTCCCAAAAATCACTTAAACGCGCATAACTCATTACTAAATGAAGATATCCATATAAAATTTGGTATAAGTATTGCCCATATGCATAGAAATATTACTGTGGTATTTTTTTTTCCCATCGGTCCATAATTGATCATAGCTCCCATACAAGGTCCCCTCCCGAAAATCACTTAAACGCGCATAACTCATTACTAAATTAAGATATCAATATAAAATTTGGCACAAGTATTACTCATATTCACAGAAATATTATTTTTTTCGATCGGTCCATAATTGGTCATAGCTCCCATACAAGGTCCCTTCCCGAAAATCACTTAAACGCGCATAACTCATTACTAAATTAAGATATCCATATAAAGTTTGGTACAAGTATTACTCATATTCACAGAAATATTACTGTGACATTTTTTTTCGATCGGTCCATAATTGGTCATAGCTCCCATACAAGGTCCCCTCCCTAAAATCACTTAAACGCGCATAATTCATTACTAAATTAAGATATCCATACAAAATTTGGTATAAGTATTGCCCATATGCATAGAAATATTACTGTGAAAGTTTTTTCCGATCGGTCCATAATTGGTCATAGCTCCCATATAAGGTCCCCTCCCAAAAATCACTTAAACGCGTATAACTCATTACTTAATTAAGATACCCATATAAAATTTGGTTCAAATATTACTGATATGCACAGAAATATTACAGATAAAATTTTTTTCCGATCGGTCCATAACTGGTCATAGCTCCCATACAAGGTCCCCTCCCGAAAATCACTTAAACGCGTATAACTAATTACTAAATTAAGATATCCATATAAAGTTTGGCAGAAATATTGCTCATATACAGAGAAATATTACTGTGAAGTTGTTTTCCTATCGATCAATAATTGATCATAGCTCCCATACAAGGTCCCTTTCAGAAAAACACTTAAAGGCACATAACTCATTACCAAAAAATGATATTAATAAATACTATTTTTGTTCATAAATACTATTTTGCAATGCAAAAACCCTTAATGTCATTTCAAAATTTTTTCACAATCGGTTCATCCTTGGTCATAGCTCCCATACAAGGTTCCTTCCCGAAAATGACTTAAACGCACATAACTCATTACCAAATCTTGATATCCATACATTTAGCAAAAATATTGCTCTTATATACATAAATTAAACTATAAAATTGTTTTACGATCGGTCCATATTTGGTCATAACTCTCATACTAGATCCCCTCCAGAAAATCGCTTAAATGCACAATATTCATGATATAAATACAAAATTTTGAAATTTTGTCTTTATATACATAATTGGTCATAGCTCCCATACAAGGTCCTTTTACGAAAATCTCCTAAAGGCACATTTCTCATTACCAAATAAAGCCATTGATACAACATTTGGCATAAATAATAGTTTTGTATACAAAAATTATATTTCAAGATTTTTTCTCGATAGGTTCATAACATGGGTGCGGTGGGTCCCATACAAGGTTCCCTTCAGAAAATGACTAAAACGCACATTACTTATTACTAAATTACGATATAGATACAAAATTTTACTGAAATATAGTTTTTATGTACAGAAATTTTGCTTAAAGAATTTTTTACGATCGGTCTATATTTAGTCATATCTCTCATACTAGGTCCTGTCCCTAAAAGCGCTTTAACCGTATTTAACTATTTGCATTATCAATTTGTGTAGAACAAAATTATATATATGTATGTATTTTGAAAATCCTTAAATCTTTCACACACATGCATACATGAAAATACTAAATATCGCTAAGGCATATCTTAGGGCGCTATAAAAATTTAAAAGAAAGTGGCGTTTCTAATGTTCAATAAATCTTGGAATTCTAGTAGATTTAAGCTGTTTAAATCTTGGGATTTTTCTATTTAAGACATGAGAAAACTTATTTCTACAAATATTTTATTAATTAATACAAAAGTTGCTGGTGGAGGGTATTTAAGATTCGGCTCAGCCGAATATAGCACTCTAACTTGTTTGTTGTATATTTTTTACCAAAACATCGTTTAGGCCATTCTATGTTTCGGGTATTTACATAAACAATAAACCACCCAGCATGTGCATGTTTAATTTAACATATTTTTTTTTTTTAAAATAAAGAAAAAAACATCAAAATATTTTATACATTATTTTTAAGAAAAACATAAAAAATAAAACAAT
The DNA here is from genome assembly GCF_015586225.1 of Lucilia sericata. Taxonomy (NCBI): domain Eukaryota; kingdom Metazoa; phylum Arthropoda; class Insecta; order Diptera; family Calliphoridae; genus Lucilia; species Lucilia sericata. The sequence continues at coordinate 26,673 of NW_023995790.1, read as the reverse complement.
TTTCTGCTTAAAAAATAGAAGAGAATATGGAAGGAATTTTGTTATAAAATTTTGAAAGAAATTATATTTTATAGTTTTTGTAGCTAAAGTCGCGTGAGGCATGATTTTTTGTATACATATTGTTATAAAAATAGAAAAGTTGAAAAAAAGATCTTAGGAAAAATTTTTAATTACTTTTTGAAGAACATGACATTTTGTAATTAGAGCATTTTCTAATCTCAATGAAACTGAAATATTAATTTTAAATGAAAAAATGTTAAAGAAAACCATAAAGGAAACCAAACTAAGAGACCCAAAAGAAACTTTATTGGAGGAAGAGTATAGAATACTTTTAAGTTCCTAGTTTTGGCTTTTACTGAATTTAAAAGCTCAATTAATACTTTAATGTGACCGAGATTCAATTAAAACTCAAATTATACTGAAGAAAAGCCTTCGGCAAAAAGCTAAAATATGATTTTAGAAAAAGCTTTGATTAATTCTATAATATGTCTTTAAAAAGCTGCAGAAAAAACATCGTCTACAACTAAAATGTGATTTCAGAGCGAGCTTCGATTGAATCTGAAATACGACATCATAAAAAGCTTTAATTAAAGCTAAGAAAAACTTAAAACTTAAATCTGTCATATAACTTCTAATAAAGCTTCCACTAAAGCTTAATCTTTACATTAGAAAATGATTGAATTAAAGCTCCAATATAACTTAATATAAAGCTTTGACTAAAGCTAAAAATTTACTTTAGAAACAGCTTTAATAAAGCTGCAATATAACTCTTAATAAAGCTTTCACTAAAGCTAAAACTTGACTTTAGAAACAGCTACAATAAAGTTTAGACTCATAATAAAATTTGATTTCAAAAAAATCTGTCTTTCTTTTAGAGCTAAAATATGTTTTCCAAGAAAGCTTTGAAGAAAGTAAAAAACATGATTTCAGATATACTTAAGTTAAAGCTAAAATGCTACTTCCAACAAAGCTTAAATATAACTTCAAAAAAGTTTGGATTAAAACTAAAGCATAAATTCCGAAAAAGCTTCAATGAAAGCTAAAATGTGACAACAAAAATATAACTGAATTAAAAGCTGCCACGATTAAAGTTAAAATATGACTTTGATTAAAGCTTAATTGTGTTTTCCTTACTTTATAAACAGCTTTAATAAAGCTGCAAAATTACTGCTAATAAAACTTTGACTAAAACTAAAACATGACTTTAGTAAAAGCTTTGATAAATCTACAATAAAGTTTAAGACTTCAAAAAAATCTTTCTTAGATTAGAACTAAAATATGACTTCAGAGAAAGCTTCGATGGAGGTAAAAATTGTGACTTCAAAAATACTCAAATTAAAGCTTTAATTCTACTTGCAGAATAGTTTTGACTAAAGACCAAATTTGACTTTATATTATGCTTATATTTAAGCTTAAATATAACTTTAAAAACAGCTTTGTTTAAGTGTGAGATCCAAAAAAGCTTCTCTGAAAGCTGAAGTGAGTCGACAAAAATGCCTCAAACTAAAATATATCTTAAGAAAAAGTTTCAATAATACGTAAAAAAGTCTTCAGAAAAAGCTTCGATTAAAGCTAAAGAAAAAGCTTAAATCAAAGCTTAAATGTGATTTCCAATAAAGCTTCGACTAAAGCTTTAATTTTAGATGAAGCTTGAATTAGACCTTAAATATAACTACAGAAAAAGCTTCAATGAAGGTAAACTTATGGCATCAGAAATAGCTTAATTATGACTTTCAAAAAAGCTGTAATGTAGCAACAAAAAAGCTTCGATTAAAACTAAACAGCGTCGATTAAAGCGTAGATTTTTATCTTAAATATAATTTTGGAAAAGTTTTAAAAGCTAAAATGACACTAATACTCAAATTTGTATTCAGATAAAGCTTTGATTAAAGCTTAAAAATAACTTCTGAAAAAGCTTTTGTTTAGTATAAATTATGACTACAAAAATCCGAAATAATTTTTTAACAAAGAGCTTTTATTAAAGTTTAAATACTTCCATTAAAGCTAAAATATAACTTTAGAAAAAAGCTTTGCTTTAAAGTAAAGTAAAGTATGACTAGAACAAATCCGAAATGAATTTTTAAGAAAGGGCTTAAATACTTCCTTTAAATGTAAAATATAACTTTAGAAAAAGCTTCGATTAAAACTTAATTTAGACTACACAACAAGCTTTAATTAATGCTAAATAATTTGGTTACCAAAAAGTTTTAAATATCACTACAAAAATAGTCTTTTTTTTTAAGTTTAAAGAACCACAATTAAAGCTCGAATATGACACTTATACATATACAAAGTTAAAATTAACAGGAAAATATAATTCTACCAAAAAGCACCACATTTAAGACAAAATCTTCCCCTATAGGCCACTTTTTAAACAAAAATTCCATAATCTTTTTTTTAAAAAACATCACCCGCAGTTCATTTCCCTTATTTCATATTTATTCCTTAACATATTTTCGGTAAAATTTTATTTCATTTTGCAACTGTGTTCACTTACTTTTCCTGTTCCTGTGCCAGTTCATCCCGTTTAATCGATATTAAACGTTGTAAATTTTCATATTCCGCTGCTGCCACACGTTGTCTTTCCTCATACAATTGCCTCAATTGACGGATATTAACCAATTGTCTTTCATATTCCTGGCGTAAATTATCAGACATGATTTTCATTTCATGCTCAGCAAATGATTTTTCAATTTCAGTAAGTCTTTGTTTTAACTGCAGGAAAACAAATGCAAGTAAATAAGAAATAAAGTTAAAAGTAAGTAAATAATATGAAAAATATATATTAAAAATAAATGTAAATAATAATAACAATAATGATAATAAATAAAAATAACAAGTAAGAGTGTTATATTCGGCTATGCCGAATCTTATATACCCACCATCAAACCTCGTTTGACTCGAATGAAACTTACTTATGTCGAATTTCATCTATATACTCGTATATTTAGGCCAGTTATAAGCGTTAAAGTAATTTTCTAAAGGGGACCATATATAGGGGGGTAGGGTCAATTATGGGTCGATCCTCATAAAATTTGGTAGATAGAATTTGGTTCGTATTAAATTTATTTGTGTCGAATTTCATCGCTACACTCGTATTTTTAAACCATTAATAAGCGTTGCAGTCATTTTCTGATGGGGACCTTATATGGGGGGTAGGGTCAATTATGGACCGATCCTGATAAAATTTCGCATATTGATTTTGGATCATAAGAAACTTACTTATGTCGAATTTCATCGCTATATTCGTATTTTTAAACAAGTTATGGCTGTTAAAGCTGCTTTTCGAGGGGCCACTTGTATGGGGGCTATCCGAAAACGTGGACCGATATTGCCCATTTTCAATACCAAACAAACCTTACCTATAAGAAATATTTATGCGAAATTTCAACCCTCTAGCTCTTTCCACTCGGACTCTATCGTGCTTTCAACAGACAGACAGACAGACAGACAGACAGACAGACAGACAGACAGACGGACGGACAGACGGACAGACGGACAGACGGACAGACATGGCTAGATCGTCTTAGAATTTAATGAGGACCCAGAATATATATACTTTTGTGGGTCTATGACCAATATTTCTATGTGTTACAAACGGAATGACAAAATCAATATACCCCCCATCTTTTTTGATGGTGGGTATAAAAATTTACAGCGAGATAACGTACAACTAGGAAATCGAAATTAATTGGGCATATTGAGAAAAAATAAAACAAATTATGATGTGAAATGAAAAACGTGCATAAAATTGGCGCACCCCACCACACATATGCACACAGCTGTTCTTTTTCAAATGAATAATAATGCATTTTTTTGTTCTTTGAATACAACAACAAAAATTATTTAATAATTTCATTTCAATTTGCAATTTTCATAAAATATATGAATTTTGTTCTTTTTGGCGTTATCTCAGTTTTTTTTTTCTTTAACAGTGTCATTGTCAAGTTTTTTTTATTTCGTTTACACATTTGTTTTTAATCTTTTTAAATTATAAAGAATACGATGAGCGATGTTTGTTTGTATGCTAATTTTAAAATTTATAATTAATTCGTTAAAGAAATGTCGAAAAAGTGCTTTTTTGGCAGTTGCCAAAATACTTAATCCTAAGCTGTGTGAGAGAGACATAAAAGTTCTATTTTTCCACTTATAGCCATATAATTTAAAACTTTTTATAAAAAAAAGCTTTAAGCTCAAAAAAAAACTTAAATATGTAGTACTTTATAAATAGCTTTACTTAAAGTTAAAGTATGACAGCAAAATGAACTACGGAAAGAGCTTTAATTGAAGTTTATAAAGATAAACAAACAAAATCTAAATACATATGTATACAGAAGAGATATTAAAATATAACCACCGACAGAGCTTTGAATAAAGCTCAAAACTATGTCTCTTGGAAACAGAAAAATTTAATGCTTAATGATAACTACAGAAAGAGCTTCTTTCATTTATACTAAACTATAACTATCAAACGAAAAACAATTAAATCTTAAATATTACTAGACATAAGCTTTCCTTAGAGTTAATATATAACTACAAAGAGACTTTCAATCAACTTTAAAATATTAATAGTTTTATTAAAACCAAAAAAGCCTAGTATAATGTTATATTTACAGTCTACTTAGTATAAAATATATTCTAGAGATTCTAGCTCTGTAGCTTAATCAATAGTAAAGTTTATAGTCCAGTCTATACTTTGGTCCGTAGCTTAGCCGATAGTATATTTTATAGTCCACACTATATACTATAGTCAAGTTTATAGTCTATAGTTAAGTGTAGCCTAGTCTAAAGTGTAGTCTGAAGTCTAGTTTATGGTCTAGTATATAGTGTAGTTTACAGTCTAACATAAATATAGTCTCTAGTTTAGTCCACAGTCAAGTCCATAGTTTAGTCCAGTGTATAAATTAGTTTACAATGTAGTTTATAATCTAGTTAATAGTCTAGTTTAGTCGAGTTTAGTCTAGTTTATAGTTTATAGTCTAGTTATATAGTCTAGTTTATAGTCTAGTTTATGGTCTAGTTATAGTCTAGTTTATAGTCTAGTTTATAGTCTAGTTTATAGTCTAGTTTATAGTTAGTCTATAGTCTAGTTTATAGTCTATTTTATAGTCTAGTCTATAGTCTAGTTTATAGTCTATTTTATAGTCTAGTCTATAGTCTAGTCTATAGTCTAGTCTATAGTCTAGTCTATAGTCTAGTCTATAGTCTAGTCTATAGTCTAGTCTATAGTCTAGTCTATAGTCTAGTCTATAGTCTAGTCTATAGTCTAGTCTATAGTCTAGTCTATAGTCTAGTCTATAGTCTAGTCTATAGTCTAGTCTATAGTCTAGTCTATAGTCTAGTCTATAGTCTAGTCTATAGTCTAGTCTATAGTCTAGTCTATAGTCTAGTCTATAGTCTAGTCTATAGTCTAGTCTATAGTCTAGTCTATAGTCTAGTCTATAGTCTAGTCTATAGTCTAGTCTATAGTCTAGTCTATAGTCTAGTCTATAGTCTAGTCTATAGTCTAGTCTATAGTCTAGTCTATAGTCTAGTCTATAGTCTAGTCTATAGTCTAGTCTATAGTCTAGTCTATAGTATAGTCTATAGTCTAGTCTATAGTCTAGTCTATAGTCTAGTCTATAGTCTAGTCTATAGTCTAGTCTATAGTCTCTAGTATAGTCTAGTCTATAGTCTAGTCTATAGTCTAGTCTATAGTCTAGTCTATAGTCTAGTCTATAGTCTAGTCTATAGTCTAGTCTATAGTCTAGTCTATAGTCTAGTCTATAGTCTAGTCTATAGTCTAGTCTATAGTCTTAGTCTAGTCTATAGTCTAGTCTATAGTCTAGTCTATAGTCTAGTCTATAGTCTAGTCTAGTAGTCTAGTCTATAGTCTAAGGTCTATAGTCTAGTCTATAGTCTAGTCTATAGTCATAGTCTATCTAGTCATAGTAGTCTATAGTCTAGGTCTATAGTCCTAGTCTATAGTCTAGTCTATAGTCTAGTCTATAGTCTAGTCTATAGTCTAGTCTATAGTCTAAGTCTATAGTCTAGTCTATAGTCTAGTCTATAGTCTAAGTACTATAGGTCTAGTCTATAGTCTAGTCTATAGTCTAGTCTATAGTCTAGTCTATCTAGTATAGTCTATAGCTAGTCTATAGTATAGTCTATAGTCTAGTCTAGTATAGTCTAGTAGTCTAGTCTATAGTCTAGGTCTATAGTCTAGTCTATAGTCTGTCTATAGTCTAGTCTATAGTCCTAGGTCTATAGTCTAGTCTATAGTCTAGTCTATAGTATGAGTCTATATAGTTAGTATATAGTCTAGTATATTAGTTCTAGTCTATAGTCTAGTTCTATAGTTAGTCTTGTCTACTAGTATAAGTCTAGTCTATTAGTCTAGTCTATCGTCTAGTCTAGTAAGTCTAGTCTATAGTCTAGTCATATAGTCTATAGTCCTAGTCTATAGTCTGTCTATAGTCTAGTCTATAGTCCTAGTCTATAGTCTAGTCTATAGTCTAGTCTATAGTCTAGTCTATAGTCTAGTCTATAGTCTAGTCTATAGTCTAGTCTATAGTCTAGTCTATAGTCTAGTCCTATAGTCTAGTCTATAGTCTAGTCTATAGTCCTAGTCTATAGTCTAGTCTATAGTCTAGTCTATAGTCTAGTCTATAGTCTAGTCTATAGTCTAGTCTATAGTCTAGTCTATAGTCTAGTCTATAGTCTAGTCTATAAGTCTAGTCTATAGTCTAGTCTATAGTCTAGTCTATAGTCTAGTCTATAGTCTAGTCTATAGTCTAGTCTATAGTCTAGTCTATAGTCTAGTCTATAGTCTAGTCTAAGTCAGTATAGTCTAGTCTATAGTCCTAGTCTATAGTCTAGTCTATAGTCTAGTCTATAGTCTAGTCTATAGTCTAGTCTATAGTCTGTCTATAGTCTAGTCTATAGTCTAGTCTATAGTCTAGTCTATAGTCTAGTCTATAGTCTAGTCTATAGTCTAGTCTATAGTCTAGTCTATAGTCTAGTCTATAGTCTAGTCTATAGTCTAGTCTATAGTCTAGTCCATAGTCTAGTCTATAGTCTAGTCTATAGTCTAGTCTATAGTCTAGTCTATTCTAGTCTATAGTCTAGTCTATAGTCTAGTCTATAGTCTAGTCTATAGTCTAGTCTATAGTCTAGTCTATAGTCTAGTCTATAGTCTAGTCTATAGTCTAGTCTATAGTCTAGTCTATAGTCTAGTCTATAGTCTAGTCTATAGTCTAGTCTATAGTCTAGTCTATAGTCTAGTCTATAGTCTAGTCTGTGGTCTAGTCCATAGTCTAGTCTATAGTCTAGTCTATAGTCTAGTCTATAGTCTGGTCTATAGTCTAGTCTATAGTCTAGTCTATAGTCTAGTCTATAGTCTAGTCTATAGTCTAGTCTATAGTCTAGTCTATAGTCTAGTCTATAGTCTAGTCTATAGTCTAGTCTATAGTCTAGTCTATAGTCTAGTCTATAGTCTAGTCTATAGTCTAGTCTATAGTCTAGTCTATAGTCTAGTCTATAGTCTAGTCTATAGTCTAGTCTATAGTCTAGTCTATAGTCTAGTCTATAGTCTAGTCTATAGTCTAGTCTATAGTCTAGTCTATAGTCTAGTCTATAGTCTAGTCTATAGTCTAGTCTATAGTCTAGTCTATAGTCTAGTCTATAGTCTAGTCTATAGTCTAGTCTATAGTCGAGTCTATAGTCTAGTCTATAGTCTAGTCTATAGTCTAGTCTATAATCTAGTCTATAGTCTAGTCTATAGTCTAGTCTATAGTCTAGTCTATAGTCTAGTCTATAGTCTAGTCTATAGTCTAGTCTATAGTCTAGTCTATAGTCTAGTCTAAGTCTAGTCATAGTCTAGTCTATATCTAGTCTAGTCTTAGTCTATAGTCTAGTCTATAGTCTAGTCTATAGTCTAGTCTATAGTCTAGTCTATAGTCTAGTCTATAGTCTAGTCTATAGTCTAGTCTATAGTCTAGTCTATAGTCTAGTCTATAGTCTATAGTCTAAGTCTAGTCTATAGTTCTAGCGATAGTCTATTCTATAGTCCTAGTCTATAGTCTAGTCTATAGTCCCTAGTCGTAGTCTAGTCTATAGTCCTAGTCCTATAGTCTAGTCGATAGTCTAGTCTATAGTCTAGTGCTAATAGTCTAGTCTATAGTCTAGTCTATAGTCTAGTCTTAGTCTAGTCATAGTCTAGTCTATAGTCTAGTCTATATCTAGTCTATAGTCTAAGTCTATAGTCCTATCTATAGTTCCTAGTCTATAGTCTAGTCTATATCTAGACTTTTGTCTAGACAGTTGTCTATATTTCTTGACTATGTTTAAATTAAAATATTTTTTATTCTGCTTAAAGTTTAATAAGTCAAAAATTACACTATCATACACAAATTTCTTATTATTTCATTGCACAAGTGCATCCTCCATCATAATTGTTATTATTACATCATAATGTCATGTTAATCCGAGATACACAATACATACGTGTGGCTTTACCAGACATTCATGAACATGATAAATGAGTATTAGTTCTTTCAAGACAATATATGCTATTTTTAGTCATGCTTGACTAATTTTTATTGAAAAAATTTATTAATAGTTTGTTGCAAAAAAAAAAAAAAATTGTCATAATATTTAAAAGCAATTACATAATTTTATTCACAAAAATATGCATATATTAATGTTAAAGAAATACATATGTATATATGTATGTCTTTTGAAAAAAAAATTCCCACTTTCAACAAAATTTATTGTTATATCCATAACATCACATAAATATATTTGTTCATGCGTTGTAAATATGGGGACACAATTTTGTTTTAAATATTTAATTTATACCCGCAAAAATATATTTTTTTAAATTTTTACTTTTTTGCAACATTTTTGACCACAACAATTTTTCTTCAATTACTTATTGCTTTTTGCGGTTGAACTGAAAACTGTTTGGTTTGTTGAAGTCCTTTTTCGCCTCAATTTTTAGTTATTTTTTAATAAATGCAATATCATAATAAATTTATTAAAAAAATACACACATACATATTTGTTTAATAATTGTTTCATAAATCTGTTGTATATTTATGCCTTAAATTTATACGGATTTATGGTTATTTTATTTGAAAATTATAGTTTTTTTGCTTTTGAGTATTACTGGTAATTGCTGCAAAAACATTTTGTATTTAAAAATGTGTCGGTAATGAGGTCTATATATGACAATTAGGTCAGTCACTTATTTAAGTGAGTGTGTGCGAATTTTTTGTAGGTGAATAATTAAAAACACATCCATAAATCTATTTTGTTTCACACAAAAATTTAAATTCGTTATTTTTAGTTTTTAGAGAGAGAATTTTCAGAGTATAGTTTTTAGAAATTATTTAAATTTAAAGCTAGTTGGTCCACAGTATTATATGTATTTTAAAGTATTTAGTTACGTATGCATCATGCCATCATTTATACATTTATATACCCTACACCACTATAGTGGGAAGGTTATTATGCGTTTGTGCTGATGTTTGTAACGCATTAAAATATTAGTACTATACCCACCTTAAAGTATACCGATCGACTCAGAATCACTTTCTGAGTAGATTTAACGATGTCCGTCCGTGTGTCCATGTAAACGTTGTTATCAAAGTACAGGTCGCAATTTTCAAGATAATTTGATGAAATTTGGAATACACGATTGTTTTGATCCAAGGACTATTGAAAATAGTTGAAATCGGTCCATTATTTTACCTAGTCCCCATACAACTGAACCTCCCGAAAAAGGTTTTTGAGCTCATAATTATGTATAATATAAATGTATCTCGATGAAAGTTCGCACAAGTAAGTTTACTACAAGCCTTAATGATCTTGCCAAATCTCGAAATGATTGGACTTCATTTGACCCCAGCCCCCATACTAAGCCCCCCTCAGAAAGTGACTTGAATATCCGCAATTCATTTATTAACACTGTTATTGCAATGAAATTTAGCACAGACAAATATTATATAAATAAAAATCGATCCAGCCCGTTTTATCAGGATCGGGCTACTTTTGCTCCTATCCCCTATATAAAGCCTCTTTTAGAAAATTAGTTTTTCGTCAATAAATTAAATATTCAAGATAAATGCTTTATTATGAAAAATATGTAAATCACATTTAATATTCATAACTGGTGTAGGGTATCATAAGGTCGGCCACGCCCGACTATACTTTCTTACTTGTTTAAAGAGTATAATTCTTTAAAAAGTTTTAATTATATAGCTATAGATTAATTCCGTCTTAAAATTAGAAGAAAGTTCACCGATTTGGACAACATAGTCTATAGTCTAGTCTAGTCTAGTCTAGTCTATAGTCTAGTCTATAGTCTAGTCTATAGTCTAGTCTATAGTCTAGTCTATAGTCTAGTCTATAGTCTAGTCTATAGTCTAGTCTATAGTCTAGTCTATAGTCTAGTCTATATCTAGTCTATAGTCTAGTCTATAGTCTAGTCTATAGTCTAGTCTATAGTCTAGTCTATAGTCTAGTCTATAGTCTAGTCTATAGTCTAGTCTATAGTCTAGTCTATAGTTCTATAGTCTAGTCTATAGTCTTGTCTATAGTCTAGTCTATAGTCTAGTCTATAGTCTAGTCTATAGTCTAGTCTATAGTCTAGTCTATAGTCTAGTCTATAGTCTAGTCTATAGTCTAGTCTTTAGTCTAGTCTATAGTCTAGTCTATAGTCTAGTCTATAGTCTAGTCTATAGTCTAGTCTAGTCTATAGTCTAGTCTATAGTCTAGTCTATAGTCTAGTCTTTAGTCTAGTCTATAGTCTAGTCTAAGTCTAGTCTATAGTCTAGTCTATAGTCTAGTCTATAGTCTAGTCTAGTCTAGTCTATAGTCTAGTCTATAGTCTAGTCTATAGTCTAGTCTATAGTCTAGTCTATAGTCTAGTCTATAGTCTAGTCTATAGTCTAGTCTATAGTCTAGTCTATAATCTAGTCTATAGTCTAGTCTATAGTCTAGTCTATAGTCTAGTCTATAGTCTAGTCTAATAGTCTAGTCTATAGTCTAGCCTAGTCTAGTCTATAGTCTAGTCTATAGTCTAGTCTATAGTCTAGTCTATGGTCTAGTCTATAGTCTAGTCTATAGTCTAGTCTATGTCTAGTCTATGGTCTAGTCTATAGTCTAGTCTATAGTCTAGTCTATGGTCTAGTCTATAGTCTAGTCTATAGTCTAGTCTATAGTCTAGTCTATGGTCTAGTCTATAGTCTAGCCTATGGTCTAGTCTATAGTCTAGTCTATAGTCTAGTCTATAGTCGTCTTCTATAGTCTAGTCTATAGTCTAGTCTATAGTCTAGTCTATAGTCTAGTCTATAGTCTAGTCTATAGTCTAGTCTATAGTCTAGTCTATAGTCTAGTCTATAGTCTAGTCTATAGTCTAGTCTATAGTCTAGTCTATAGTCTAGTCTATAGTCTAGTCTATAGTCTAGCTATAGTCTAGTCTATAGTCTAGTCTATAGTCTAGTCTATAGTCTAGTCTATAGTCTAGTCTATAGTCTAGTCTATAGTCTAGTCTATAGTCTAGTCTATAGTCTAGTCTATAGTCTAGTCTATAGTCTAGTCTATAGTCTAGTCTATAGTCTAGTCTATAGTCTAGTCTATAGTCTAGTCTATAGTCTAGTCTATAGTCTAGTCTAGTCTAGTCTATAGTCTAGTCTATAGTCTAGTCTATAGTCTAGTCTATAGTCTAGTCTATAGTCTAGTCTATAGTCTAGTCTATAGTCTAGTCTATAGTCTAGTCTATAGTCTAGTCTATAGTCTAGTCTATAGTCTAGTCTATAGTCTAGTCTATAGTCTAGTCTATAGTCTAGTCTATAGTCTAGTCTATAGTCTAGTCTATAGTCTAGTCTATAGTCTAGTCTATAGTCTAGTCTATAGTCTAGTCTATAGTCTAGTCTATAGTCTAGTCTATAGTCTAGTCTATAGTCTAGTCTATAGTCTAGTCTATAGTCTAGTCTATAGTCTAGTCTATAGTCTAGTCTATAGTCTAGTCTATAGTCTAGTCATAGTCTAGTCTATAGTCTAGTCTATAGTCTAGTCTATAGTCTAGTCTATAGTCTAGTCTATAGTCTAGTCTATAGTCTAGCTAGTCTATAGTCTAGTCTATAGTCTAGTCTATAGTCTAGTCTATAGTCTAGTCTATAGTCTAGTCTATAGTCTAGTCTATAGTAGTATAGTCTAGTCTATAGTCTAGTCTATAGTCTAGTCTATAGTCTAGTCTATAGTCTAGTCTATAGTCTAGTCTACAATCTAGTCAAATAAATTAGACAAAATTTTAAAGTTGCCTTGTTTACCAACATTAATTGCGCATTTGTACGTTATGCGCATATTAAATTGTTAACCTAATGGCGCAACTTCGAAGAAACATCAGAAATTATTTTGTTTATATTCAAATTTAAATTAATATACTTTTCTTATTTTATTTATTAATAATTAAAAATGTTAACAAAAATTCTTTACAATAGTAAAAAGTTATATATATAATAAAAATAGTTATAAAATTAGATAGCTTGTTAGATTTACAAATATTTTGCAATAGTACAATATTTCAACATTCGATTTTCGTGTAATCAAATTTACGTTGATTCCATTTCACAATTTACGTCAACGATTTACAACGTTCTACGAATTTTCACTTGTTTCGTTTCCTTCCTCACCGTTACAATTTGTTTCCTGTGGCTGTGTATTTTAATTTGTTTGTGTAGTTATGCCTTCAAAATGTGCCATCGAATAAAGTGAGAAATTCATAGACAAAATATTTTATTTTGGAAATTTTATTTTTGTTATCTCTCCATACGATATCGACTTTTTCGAGTTTCCTTTATCGAAAAATCTATTTGAATTATGAAAATACATATAAAAATACAATTAATAAAAGTTTGTGTTTTTCTTGGGAGAATATTTACATTACATTTATGACGAATTATTTTATACCTATGGAAAATTTTGTTTGTATATTGTCAGAAAGCCAACGGAAATTTTTTGTTTAGGTTTAAATATCTTAGTTAAGTTATTTACTAAAATTTTGAATAAATCTACGGAATTAGTAAATTGTGGTAATAAATAACAAAATTATCTATGGTGGATATAGATATGTAAATCCTTAATTGTTGAAAGTCGGAAAGTAGGCTTTTCATATACATTATAGCAAGAATTAGAAAAAGTCGACTCTTTGCTTCAACTGTATGGTCCACATTATAAAAAATCGCATCTCGCAGTCCCATTTTCAGCTCGATTCATATATCCTTCATGAAAAATCTTTTAGTAGATTAATGGCGGCGAAAAAAAATTCAAAATAAAGATGATATGAGTAAGTTTTATACAGTTACTAGCTATACCCAGTGTGCTTTGCTACCCTAAAGTCAATATAAATGAAAAACACCCTTAAGTTTTTGAAGAATCTCTAACAGTTTCCCAGATAAACGAATTTTTGTATTTACTTCATATGGAAGGTACCAAGCCCCTATCGAAATTCCGCCAATTTATTACTCAAACGTTCACATGGATACACGAATTTTTGTACTTAATTCATATGGGAGTCTCGCCTAATAAAAGTCCGTCCATTTTTCTTCCCAATGTTCAAATGTATGTTGAAGTTCTTCGTACAAAATTTGAAGATTCTAGCTCCAATAGTTATATAGATAAAAGAATTTTCTAATTTAAATGGGCGGTACCACGCCCCTAAAATCTAATACCCCATTTATTACCCAAATGCTCACTTGGATTTCAAAGTATTTCGTGCAAAATTTTAAAATTTCTGCTTTAATAGTGTCTCAGATATAACAATTTTTATATTCAATCCGTATGTGAGATACCAAGACCCCCTTATGAAAGTCCGCCCATTTTTCTCAAAATTATTGATATGGATGTAAAAGGTCTTTGTGCAAAATTTTAAGATTCCCAGTTAAACGAATTTTACTATTTAATTCATATGCGAGGTGCCACGACCCCAACTTGCATTCATGTTGGTACTAAAGTTCCTCGGAAAGAAGAGAGGACTCAGATATACTAATTTAAGATTTTCTTTATATGGGAGGTGCCCCGTATGGGAGGTACCAAGACCCCCTTATGAAAGTCCGCCCATTTTTCTCATAATTATTGATATGGATGTAAAAGGTCTTTGTGCTAAATTTTAAGATTCCCAGTTTCATATTTAATTTAAATGCGAGGTGCCACGCCCCCAATTTCTACTTCCTCCAATTTTTGGTCCTAAACATTTAAGTTGATACTAAACTTCTTCGGAAAAAATGAGGACTCAGATATACTTATTTAAGATTTTCTTTATATGGGAGGTGCCCCGCCCACTGGATTCATTCCCATGTATTCAATTCTCTAGCTCTTGCCGTTTCTCAGATAAGCGATTTTTAATACTTATTTTGTAAGTGGGCATGGCACTACGCCCTCTTGAAATCATGAAGTAAAAAGTAGTATATAGTTCCTTTCAGACATATAGGAAGACACTGTGATTCAGAAAAATAGGCCCGGCCGTTTAGTATAAAGTATAATTCATTCATATGCATATATAGATAACTGAGACAATAAATAATTTATTTACAAAAGGTGAATATGTTCTCCAAGGTTTGCCTAGAGTGATTTAGAACTAGAAGTGATTAAAGAACTGATTCAAAACCCATTTAATAGAACGAGTGCCGATGTCATAATCAATTTTTTACATCAAATCTGAAAAAAATATACCTAGGCCTCAACCGGGAATGTTGTGCGCTCCTTTACCAGTGTCTCTGGTGGCAATCGAGCCCATAGTCTAACAGACTAGATAACTACTTCTCAAACGATTTCACAAAATTGATTTCCAATTTGCGATCAAACATCAGTTATATCAGTCTTAGGGAGTAGTGATTATGTAAATCAATTAAAATTACATTTGAACTAATTGTAATTGAAGCTTTATCAATTGCAATTACTTTTAGTTGTAATTGAAGTTTTGCGAATTACAATTACTTATAATTGTAATTGAAAATAAATTACTTACAATTGTGAATTTTCTTCCCTATAATTACATGTTATTTGTAATTAGTGATACCCTAATTACAAGCAAAACTTCAATTACAATTACAAGTAATTGTAATTGATTAATGCTCAATTACCCATTACAAGTAATTGTAATTGACTATGTAATGAATAACTTTGTGCAACTAATTGTAATTGGTTATAGTTCAATTACACATTACAAGTAGTAGTAATTTGTTATTCCACAATTACACATTACAAGTAATTGTAATTGACAAAGTAATACATTACTTTGTGTAATCATTACACCCCTTGGCTGATTGATATCAACATCAAAATATAATGAGGCTATAATCATACATTCTAGGACTATTTGCGAAACTTAAATAAAATGATTATAAATGGTTTATAAAACAAAATTTTCATAAAAAAAAATTTGATTAATAAACCTTTCAAAAAATAATAAAACCTTTAAAAAACTAAATTTCTATAAAAAAAGTTAAATTGTATAACAAGTTTATAAAATAAATTTTGTTTTATAAACCTTTTATAAAATAAAAATTTTATTTTATGCAGATGAAAGTAAATATTTCTTTAAGAAAAACATTTCCTATATCTATATAACTCATCTTCAAAAAATCTATATCCTATATATTCTTTGTTTAATAATTTCACCATCTAAATGATTAATACAAAAATACCAAAGAAAATATATGTTCCTCTAACAAAGAATAGTTTATGATTGTTTATAAATTTTTTTAAGATCAGAAAAAATTTGTTTATGTTAACTAAAATTGTTTACACTATAGTCACCCTTACAACTTACCTCATTGCATTGCTCCTCCTTAACGGCCAACATTTGTTTGCAACAAGCAATAACCTCTTTCAAAGTAATGACTTGTTTCTGCACCACTGCCAATTCACCACGCAAAGAAATATTCTCCGAATTGGCCATTTGTAAGGCTAGTTGAGCATTAGCCAATTCTATATTGGCATGACGGCTGCGACTTAAAGGATCTTCATCATCAGAGAGACTAGAAGTGGCAGCACAGGCACCAGCTAAGTCCACAGAATCAGTGTTAGTGTTTAGAGAACTTTCTTCTATATGTTCACCACGTCGCAGACGTTTATTGACCTCACGCTCTAAATCCAATTGACGTCGTAGTGAGGCAATTTCATCACGCAAATCTTGTACTGCGTTTTGTCTTAGCAAACGTTTAGTGCGCAATTCTTCTTTGAATTCTTCTAAAGTTTGTTCTTTACCAGCCTCTTCAAAAGAACCGGTTTTATGTTCTTTATCACTAGTTTCACTTAATTTACGTTCTCTTTCGGCTTTTTCTTCTATTTCTTTATTTTTGGCATGTTCACTCAATGTCATTTTAATTTTATCCGCTATTCTATGCAAACGTTCAAAATTTTCCTCTCCCTTCAGAAGACTTTCACTTTCGGCCAATGAAATGCTTTTCTCCAGTATAGCTTCCGGTGAAGGGGTAAAAACCGAAGTAACATTGGGCACTTGATCCAATAACAGATCATTATTTTCCACTTCAGACCACCAGGAATCTTGATCGTTTTCTTGTTCATCATTTAAGTCGGATTCCGATAAACGTACACCCCTATAAGAGGCTGATCTTGTTGTGGCTGCAGCTTGGTTTAAATTCTCTACCTTTTCCGTTTCCATTTCTAATTCGTTGTGAATTTGTGTTGGTGTTGATTCTATAGGCATATTTGCTGTAGTCGTAGTCGTTATCGTCTCAGGGATTGATTCTTCTTCAAAGGTATTTGATTCACTACTGGCCATTGCATCCACAATGACTTTGTTATTTATGTAAAAATTTTACTCTTTCACTACCCCTTTCGGCAAAGTCTTATTGAACAATTGAATTGAAATTTTCTTTTTTTTCTTATATTTTTATTTTATTATTATTGAGAAAACAACAACAATTGTTCTAAATAATTTTTATTTTCTTTTCGCTTAAACAAATAAAAACAACAACAAAATAGTAGATATATATGCACAAGAAAGAAAAAAAAAACAACAAAGGATTTCTTATGGTAAATTGCGTTTCAAAATCGCTTTTAGGGTTTATTCGCTTTAATTATCTGTATTTCTGTATCTTTGTATTTTTTTTAAATTTTCGCCTCTATCTCATCACCGTCACGATTTTTTTCTTGAAAATTTTCAATTTCAACACAATTCTAGTATAGATAAATGAATTTGAATTTGCTTTAACCCAAAACACCAGTTAAAGGTTAAATATACAATTTTTCCACTTTTCTATTTAATTTTGAAATTTTTCAAATCTTTTTTTTTTTAATAAAATTTTTTTATTCAAAACTCTTTGTTTTTTATTTCTACCTCGTTTTTTTTTCTTTAACAAAAATCACTTTTAACCAAAAAAAATATAATATCTCTTTAACAAATTCCCATCTTATCGCCAGCACTACTCGTGAAAAACTGACGGTAAAGTCTATTTTTAAAAATAGTATTTTCGAAAAATTTTATTTCAAAATTTGTTTTTGTTGTTTTCTTTAAATTTTTCTTTCGGTTTTTCATTTTATCTTTTATCTGGTTTGTATATACTATATAGACAAATGTTTTCGTTAATCGAATACACACACTTTTTTTCATACTTGGCATCAGCTGAAATTTTGTATTTAGAAAAAAAAGTTTTGAAAAAAAAACATTGTATTTTTCGTTGTTTTGTATACCAAGTGTGTGTATGGGAATTTCAATAAAAAAAAACATGATTCTATAACATATGATTTGAAAAACCAAATAAATACTAAATACCTGCAGATATCTATTAACTTTCTCACTAAGTAATCAAAATATATAAATATTTTTTTAAATTTTAAAATTTTCCAAAATGTTAATGCTTTTTGCCCTGGGGCCTCTAGTTTAGCCAGAAAATGGATTTTCATGTTTTCACTTAAAAGTTGAATTTTGGTGGGAAATAAAAGTGATCACAGATTTTAATGCTTTTTGCCCTGGGGCCTCTAGTTTAGTCAGAAAATGGACTTTTATGTTTTCACTCAAAAAATTTAATTTAGGTGGAAAATAAAAGTGATTACAGATTTTAATGCTTTTTGCCCTGGGGCCTCTAGTTTAGCCAGAAATTGGACTTTTATGTTTTCACTCAAAAAATCGAATTTTGGTTGAAAATAAAAGTGATCAAAGATTTCAAACCTTTTAGTCCTCGGGCCTCTAGTTTAGACAGAAAATGGACATTTTATGTTTTCACTCAAAAGTTTAATTTCCTTTTTGCCCTGGGGCTTCTAGTTTAGACAGAAAATGGACTTTTATATTTTCACTCAAACATTGAATTTTTGTGAGAAATAGAAGTGATCACAGATTTTAATGCCTTTTGCCCTGGGGCCTCTAGTTTAGCCAGAAATTGGACTTTTATGTTTTCACTCAAAAGTTGAATTTTGATAAGAAATAAAAGTGATCACACATTTCAATCCTTTTTGCCCTGGGGCTTCTAGTTTACCCAGAAAATGGACTTTTATGTTTTCACTCAAAAGTTGAATTTCGGTCAGAAATAAAAGTGATCACAGATTTTAATGCTTTTTGACCTCGGGCTTCTAGTTTAGCCAGAAAATGGACTTTTATGTTTTCACTCAAAAAATCAAATTTTGGTGGGAAATAAAAGTGATCACAGATTTCAATCCTTTTTGCCCTGGGGCTTCTAGTTTAGCCAGAAAATGGACTTTTATGTTTTCACTCAAAACATCGAATCTTGGTGGGAAATAAAAGTGATCACAGACTTAAATGCTTTCTGACCTGGGGCCTCAATGGACTTTTATGTTTTCACTTAAAATATTGAATTTTGGTGGGAAATAAAAGTGATCACAGATTTTAATGCTTTTTGCCCTGGGGCCTCTAGTTTACCCAGAAAATGTTTTCACTCAAAAAATCCAATTTTGGTGGGAAATTAAAGT
Organism: Lucilia sericata; assembly: GCF_015586225.1. NCBI lineage: Eukaryota > Metazoa > Arthropoda > Insecta > Diptera > Calliphoridae > Lucilia > Lucilia sericata. The sequence continues at coordinate 7,740 of NW_023995790.1, read as the reverse complement.
GATCACAGATTTTAATCCTTTTGCCCTGGGGCCTCTAGTTTAGCCAGAAAATGGACTTTTATGTTTTCACTAAAAAAATCGAATTTTGGTGGAAAATTAAAGTGATCACAGATTTGGTGGGAAATAAAAGTGATCACAGATTTTAATGCTTTTTGCCCTGGGGCCTCCAGTTTACCCAGAAAATGTTTTCACTCAAAAAATCGAATTTTGGTGGGAAATTAAAGTGATCACAGATTTCAATCCTTTTTGCCCTGGGTCCTCTAGTTTAGCCAGAAAATGGACTTTTATGTTTTCACCCAAAAAATCGGATTTTGGTTGAAAATAAAAGTGATCACAGATTTGGTGGGAAATAAAAGTGATCACAGATTTTAATGCTTTTTGCCCTGGGTCCTCTAGTTTAGCCAGAAAATGGACTTTTATGTTTTCACTCAAAAAACCGAATTTTGGTGTTGATAAAAGTGATCACAGATTTTAATGCTTTTTGCCCTGGGGCCTCTAATTTACCCAGAAAAGGGACTTTTATGTTTTCACTCAAAAATCGAATTTTGGTGGGGATAAAAATGATCACAGATTTTAATGCTTTTTGCCCTGGGGCCTCTAGTTTACCCAGAAAATGAACTTTTATGTTTTCACTCAAAAAATTGAATTTTGATGGGAATTAAAACTGATCACAGATTTTAATGCTTTTTGCCCTGGGGCCTTTAGTTTAGCCAGAAAATGAACTTTTATGTTTTCACTCAAAAAACCGAATTTTGGTGGAAAATAAAAGTGATCACAGATTTTAATGCTTTTTGCCCTGTGGCCTCTAATTTAGCCAGAAAATGGACTTTTATGTTTTCACTCAAAAGTTGAATTTTGATAAGAAATAAAAGTTATCACAGATTTTAATGCTTTTTGCCTTGGGGCCGCTAGTTTAGCCAGAAAATGGACTTTTATGTTTTCACTCAAAAAATCGAATTTTTGTGGGAAATAAAAGTGATCACAGATTTTAATGCTTTTTGCCCTGGGGCCTCTAATTTACCCAGAAAAGGGACTTTTATGTTTTCACTCAAAAATCGAATTTTGGTGGGGATAAAAATGATCACAGATTTTAATGCTTTTTGCCCTGGGGCCTCTAGTTTACCCAGAAAATGAACTTTTATGTTTTCACTCAAAAAATTGAATTTTGATGGGAATTAAAACTGATCACAGATTTTAATGCTTTTTGCCCTGGGGCCTTTAGTTTAGCCAGAAAATGAACTTTTATGTTTTCACTCAAAAAATCGAATTTTGGTGGGAAATTAATGTAACTATAGTTTTTAATGCTTTTTGCCTTGGGGCCTCTAGTTTAGCCAGAAAATGGACTTTTATGATTTCACTGAAAAAATCGAATTTTGGTGGGAAATTAAAGTGACCACAGTTTTTAATGCTTTTTGACCTGGGGCCTCTACTTTAGCCAGAAAATGGACTTTTATGTTTTCACTCAAAAATTTAATTTTGGTGGGATATAGAAGTGATCACAGATTTTAATCCTTTTTGCCCTGGGGCCTCTAGTTTAGCCAGACAATAATGGACTTTTATGTTTTCACTCAAAAGTTGAATTTTAGTTGAAAATAAAAGTGATCACAGATTTTAATGGTTTTTGCTCTGGGGCCTCTAATTTAGCCAGAAAATTAACTTTTATGTTTTCACTCAAAAATTTAATTTTGGAATGAAATAAAAGTGATCACAGATTTCAATGCTTTTTGCCCTGGGTCCTCTAGTTTAGCCAGAAAATGAACTTTTATGTTTTCACTCAAAAAATCGAATTTTGGTGGGAACTTAAAGCAATCACAGTTTTTAATGCTTTTTGCCCTGGGGCCTCCAGTTTAGCCAGAAAATGGACTTTAATGTTTTCACTCAAAAAATCGAATTTTGGTTGAAAATAAAAGTGATCACAGATTTCAATCCTTTTAGCCCTGGGGCCTCTAGTTTAGCCAGAAAATGGACTTTTATGTTTTCACTCAAAAATTGAATTTTGGAATGAAGGAAAGGAAATCTTCATTTTCACTCCTTCTATATTCACATTTGTAACGCATAAAGTAAAATTTAAATGAAAATTCGTTTGTAGATATTTTTAAACATGTCTATCATTAAGAATAATACAAATTTAATAACAACTAAGTCTATTTTTAATTTCAATTCCACAAAAACAGACCCATACTAGCAATATTATTTTTTCAGTTTTATTTTCAGTATTAAAATATTAACCTGAAAAAATTCCAAATAATTAATAAAACACCTTCCCGACCTCCCTGAAAAAAAACATAAAATATACACACACTTCCCATTTAATAAAACATGAAGACATTGAGAGATAGTGAGTGTGAGAGAGTTATTCGAAAATTTTGAAAATTGTATAAAATAATTTCGAATCTATTCGAGAAAGAAAAATTGAGCACCAATTTTTTATAAAAATTGAGATGAGAGCTGTAAAAATTTAATAAGCAATAAAGTCACGTTTTTGGCAATTAAATAAAGAAATAAATAAAATAAACAATTTTGTGTATTTTTTTAAATTCACCTGATGTAAATAATTACGAAATTTTTTTTTAGAAAAATCTTTATTTTATATTTCTCTATGTTTTTTCTTTATTTAAATATGACGCATTGGTCAAGAAATAAGTGCGATTACGAATCTTATTGTAATTCTCTTTTCTATAAATTTAACAAACTAACGGCAAAAGTTAAATAAAAAATTGCAATAAAATTATTTTTTCTCTGTATTTAACAAAGTAAATAAAATAAAGCTATTTTTTATGTTCTTATATACTTATGCGTTTAACCCGCCAGAACCAGAAGGATACAACAAGGTACCCTCTGAAGAAATCAAGGCAATTCCACAAGTATCATTACTAGTGTGAAAATGTACGATTGACCAGACTATAGACTAAACAATAGACTCATCTAAAGACTAGACTATAATCTATAATATGAATTAGACTATAGACTAATCTAAAGACTAGACTATAATCTATAATATGAATTAGACTATAGACTAGACTATAGACTAGACTAGACTAGACTATAGACTAGACTATAGACTAGACTATAGACTAGACTCTAGACTAGACTATAGACTAGACTATAGACTAGACTATAGACTAGACTATAGACTAGACTATAGACTAGACTATAGACTAGACTATAGACTAGACTATAGACTAGACTATAGACTAGACTATAGACTAGACTATAGACTAGACTATAGACTAGACTATAGACTAGACTATAGACTAGACTATAGACTAGACTATAGACTAGACTATAGACTAGACTATAGACTAGACTATAGACTAGACTATAGACTAGACTAGACTAGACTATAGACTAGACTATAGACTAGACTATAGACTAGACTATAGACTAGACTATAGACTAGACTATAGACTAGACTATAGACTAGACTATAGACTATAGACTAGACTATAGACTAGACTATAGACTAGACTATAGACTAGACTATAGACTAGACTATAGACTACACTATAGACCAGACTAGACTATAGACTAGACTATAGACTAGACTATAGACTACACTATAGACCAGACTAGACTATAGACTAAACTATAGACTAGACTATAGACTAGACTATAGACTAGACTATAGACTAGACTATAGACTAGACTATAGACTAGACTATAGACTAGACTATGGACTAGACTATAGACTAGACTATAGACTAGACTATAGACTAGACTATGGACTAGACTATAGACTAGACTATAGACTAGACTATAGACTAGACTATAAACTAGACTATAGACTAGACTATAGACTAGACTATAGACTAGACTATAGACTAGACTATAGACTAGACTATAGACTAGACTATAGACTAGACTATAGACTAGACTATAGACTAGACTATAGACTAGACTATAGACTAGACTATAGACTAGACTATAGACTAGACTATAGACTAGACTATAGACTAGACTATAGACTAGACTATAGACTAGACTATAGACTAGACTATAGACTAGACTATAGACTAGACTATAGACTAGGCTATAGACTAGACTATAGACTAGACTATAGACTAGACTATAGACTAGACTATAGACTAGACTATAGACTAGACTATAGACTAGACTATAGACTAGACTATAGACTAGACTATAGACTAGACTATAGACTAGACTATAGACTAGACTATAGACTAGACTATAAACTAGACTATAGACTAGACTATAGACTAGACTATAGACTAGACTATAAACTAGACTATAAACTAGACTATAGACTAGACTATAGACTATACTATAGACTAGACTATAAACTAGACTATAAACTAGACTATACACTAGACTATAGACTAGACTATAAACTAGACTATAAACTAGACTATAAACTAGACTATAAACTAGACTATAAACTAGACTATAAACTAGACTATAAACTAGACTATAAACTAGACTATTAACTAGACTATAAACTAGGCTATAAACTAGACCATAAACTAGACTATTAACTAGACTATAAACTAGGCTATAAACTAGACTATAAACTAGGCCATAAACTAGACTATAAACTAGACTATAAACTAGACTATAAACTAGACTATAAACTAGGCTATAAACTAGACTATAAACTAGACTATAAACTAGACTATAAACTAGACTATAAACTAGACTGTAAACTAGACTATAAACTAGACTATAAACTAGACTATAAACTAGACTATAAACTAGACTATAAACTAGACTATAAACTAGACTATAAACTAGACTATAAACTAGACTATAAACTAGACTATAAACTAGACTATGCGATGTGAAAAACTAAAAATTCCTTATATTGATATGTACTCAATGGGTTAAATTTTTAATAATGTTGCACGAGCAACAAAAAACACGAGAAAATAAGATGTTTTTAGTTTATAAAACATTTTTAAGCAGTTTTTTTTTCTCCTGTTTTTACTGCAGTTGTGCTGCACTTAACATTTGTGTTCATCAGCTTCTTTACTTCTTTATGAATTCTTTCTTTACACCAGCACAAAAATAAACATTATGAAGCATCAACAATTTGCACATTTTCATTCATTCATTTATTTCTTTCTTTCAGTTTTATTAAAACCCATCATCAGCGATTGAATAAAATGGAAGGTAAATATATTAAGTTAAACATTGGGTTGGCTACGCATCACAAATTAATTATAAAATCTAATGACTACTTATTAATTGTTTCTTTTCCTATTTAAGCATTTTATTTACTTGTGAGTCCAATCTTTTAAGAAATAATCGGATTATTCGGGTTTCTTAATATAATGTTTGAACTACGTATGAAGTTGCCTTTAAAGCCAACCCCTTAAATGGGGCGTGGCTAGATAGCTCTGCTATAGAGTTTCTAATATTCCCCAATGCCATTTTTAAGTAGTATTAACACTTAATTTTTTTCTTTTCCTTTTTTTAAGATTTATATACAATAGACGTCAGAGAACAAAGTGATTTTTGTCTTTTTGTTCTTTTGCTGTCTCTTTGGTATTTGTTGATGATTTTTTATACGTTTCGCTCACTTTTTGCAATTTTTACGATTTTTTGCGACGTAATTTAATGATGTACAAATTTTTATGCAGTTTACTGTAAAATACATTCTTATTTTTTCCTGGTGGAGGAGGTGAAGACAAAAGTTGGTGTGAAAAATCGAACTTAAATGTGTGATTCGTTTAACGGTTAGTTTAGTTTAAAATTAATTAAATATGTTTAGTCTATTGTCTAGTCTATAGTCCAGTCTATAGTCTAGTCTATAGTCTAGTGTATAGTCTAGTCTATAGGTCTAGTCTATAGTCTAGTCTATTAGTCCAGTCTATAGTTAGTCTATAAGTCTAGTCTATAGTCTAGTCTATAGTATAGTCTATAGTCTAGTCTATAGTCCAGTCTATGTCTGTCTTAAGTCTTAGTGGATAGTCTAGTCTATGTTCAGTATATTAGTTCTAGTCTATAGTCCAGTCTTAGGTATATCTATAGGTCTAGTCATAGTTCTAGTCTATAGGCTAGTCTATAGTCTAGTCTATAGTCTAGTCTCATGGGAGTCTTATAGTCTAGTCTATAGTCTAGTCTATAGTCTAGTCTTATAGTCTGTCAAGTCTAGTCTATAGGTCTAGTCTATAGTCTAGTCTATAGTCTCGTCTATAGTCTAGTCATAGTCTAGCTATAGTCTAGTCTATAGTCTAGTCCTATAGTCTAGTCTATGTCTAGTCTAAGTCTAGTCCGATAGTCTCGGTCTATAGTCTAGTATAGTCTAGTCTATAGTCTAGTCTATAGTCTAGTCTATAGTCTAGTCTATAGTCTAGTCTATAGTCTAGTCTATAGTCTAGTCTATAGTCTAGTCTATAGTCTAGTCTATAGTCTAGTCTATAGTCTAGTCTATAGTCTAGTCTATAGTCTAGTCTATAGTCTAGTCTATAGTCCTAGTCTATAGTCTAGTCTATAGTCTAGTCTATAGTCTAGTCTATAGTCTAGTCTATAGTCTAGTCTATAGTCTAGTCTATAGTCTAGTCTATAGTCTAGTCTATAGTCTAGTCTATAGTCTAGTCTATAGTCTAGTCTATAGTCTAGTCTATAGTCTAGTCTATAGTCTAGTCTATAGTCTAGTCTATAGTCTAGTCTATAGTCTAGTCTATAGTCTAGTCTATAGTCTAGTCTATAGTCTAGTCTATAGTCTAGTCTATAGTCTAGTCTATAGTCTAGTCTATAGTCTAGTCTATAGTGCTAGTCTAGTCTATAGTCTAGTCTATAGTCTAGTCTATAGTCTAGTCTATAGTCTAGTCTATAGTCTAGTCTATAGTCTAGTCTATAGTCTAGTCTATAGTCTAGTCTATAGTCTAGTCTATAGTCTAGTCTATAGTCTAGTCTATAGTCTAGTCTATAGTCTAGTCTATAGTCTAGTCTATAGTCTAGTCTATAGTCTAGTCTATAGTCTAGTCTATAGTCTAGTCTATAGTCTAGTCTATAGTCTAGTCTATAGTCTAGTCTATAGTCTAGTCTATAGTCTAGTCTATAGTCTAGTCTATAGTCTAGTCTATAGTCTAGTCTATAGTCTAGTCTATAGTCTATAGTCTAGTCTAGTCTAGTCTATAGTCTAGTCTATAGTCTAGTCTATAGTCTAGTCTATAGTCTAGTCTATAGTCTAGTCTATAGTCTAGTCTATAGTCTAGTCTATAGTCTAGTCTATATGTAAATGGCCCGTATAATGCGTCCTGAGTGTTATTAGCCAATTTTCTTACATTAAGAGACTCTTTATAGCCAAAGTGCCATAAGATTCTTATTAAATTTAAAAGGTTTATTAAAAACATAAAAACGAAAAAAGTCTTTATTTTCTTCTGCGTATTTTTTGTCTTTAAGCATTTTTAGACTTTGTGTCTTTTTTTGTTCTACACGTTTGATATCAAATACCAAGACAAAATAAATTAGTTAAAATAACAATAATAAATTATGAATTTAAATTAACAACAACAAAAACTACAAAGATATATTAACACATTAGATCGCATTATTTATGAGACAAAGAAAATTTGTCTAACTTTTAAATTTTACGTTATAAAGAAAATCAGGTGTGTTTCTTATTAAAAATTTCGTTTATAATTAAAAATCTTGTTTATAAATATTGCTTAAATGTTTTTGTTAATAATAATAAAATAAAGTATCACACGTTTTATTTATTTTTGTTAATATTAGTCATTGTTATTTAAAAACAAGTTAGAGTGCTATATTCGGCTG
>NW_023995789.1:17500-72133 GCF_015586225.1 Lucilia sericata | reverse complement strand
TGTTGATCTCCGGTTTAGTTTTTATACCCTATACCACTATAGTGGGGAGGTATACCGATCGATTCAGAATCACTTTTTGAGTCGATTAAGACATGTCCGTCCGTCCGTCTGTCCGGCTGGCTGGCTGTCCATGTAAACCTTGTGCGCAAGATACAGGCCGTAATTTTGAAGATAATTTGATGAAATTTGAACTAAGCATGGGACCGGGACGAAGCCTATTGAAAATGGTTGAAATCGATCCATTATTTCACCTAGCCCCCATACAACCGTACTTCCCGATTTATGCCATAATTACGTCAAATATACTATTATCTCTCTAAAAATAGGCACAAATGGCGCAGTGTTATAAAGCCATAGGTAATAAAGCCATATGACCTTATTTCTCAATGAAATGAGAAATATAACCATATGGCTTTATTGCCTACACCCAAGTGCAATATCACCATAAACTAAAAGTAACCAAAGTGGAAATAACGCCATAACAGTGAAATAGTTACGGTTACAAATTGCCAAAAGAATCAGTTGCCAATAATTCCTCAAAATTCAAAAATGAAATAAATCCCTAAAAATATTTTTGGGAAGTTATTTCATTATATTACTTTTATATCACGAAATAAAAAAAATATATGTTTGATAGCCGGCCTTCGGCCGGGCGCCAGGGTTTCTCCTCTGAGATATATTGGACACCGGCTTCGCTAAAAATACACTTTCCGTGTAACAAGAGCGTTCGACCTTAGGCCGGCTATTTAGGAAATCTTTACTAAGCGAAGCCGGTGTTGGACATATCATAGAGAAGAAAGTCCTTGCGCCCGGCCGTAGGCCGGCTATTTAGGAAATCTTTGCTAAGCGAAGCCGGTGTTGGACATATTATAGAGTTGTAAATCCTTGCGTCCGGCCGTAGGCCGGCTATTTAGGAAATCTTTACTAAGCGAAGCCGGGTGTTGGACATACCATAGAGAAGAAAGTCCTTGCGCCCGGCCGTAGGCCGGCTATTTAGGAAATCTTTACTAAGCGAAGCCGGTATTGGACATATTATAGAGTTGTAAATCCTTGCGTCCGGCCGTAGGCCGGCTATTTAGGAAATCTTTACTAAGCGAAGCCGGTGTTGGACATACCATAGAGAAGAAAGTCCTTGCGCCCGGCCGTAGGCCGGCTATTTAGGAAATCTTTACTAAGCGATGCCGGTGTTGGACATATTATAGAGTTGTAAATTCTTGCGTCCGGCCGTAGGCCGGCTATTTAGGAAATATTTATTAAGCGATCATTGATCCATGATCCATGCAAACATTTCAAACTTTGTCAACCATGTTACCAACAACTGAAAGAAAGTGCTGAGCAAAAAGGAACACAAACATTGTGTCCAATTTGTCGTGCCATTATCAAGAATGGTACATTTATATTATTAATTATTAAAAATTTTGAAACATTTCATTTGTGTACTGAATTTTATTACATTTCATTTGTGAACTGAACTTTATTATATTCATTTGTGAACTGAACTACATTTTTTTTTGTAAATAAATTTGAATTATGAACAAGTAAGAGTGTTATATTCGGCAATGCCGAATCTTATATACCCACCATCAAACCTCGTTTGACTAGAATGAAACTTACTTATGTCGAACTTCATCTATATACTCGTATTTTTAGGCCAGTTATAAGCGTTAAAGTAATTTTCTGAAGGGGACCTTATATAGGGGGTAGGGTCAATTATGGGTCGATCCTAATATAATTTGGTAGACAGAATTTGGTTCGTATTAAATTTATTTGTGTCGAATTTCATCGCTACACTCGTATTTTTAAGCCATTAATGAGCGTTGCAGTCATTTTCTAAAGGGGACCTTATATGATGGGTAGAGTCAATCATAGACCGATCCTCATAAAATTTTTTAGATAGATTTTGACTCGTATGAAACTTTCTTATGTCGAATTTCATCTATATACTAGTATTTTTAAGCCAGTAATGAGCGTTAAAGTCATTTTCTGAAGGGGACCTTATATGGGGGGTAGGGTCAATTATGAACCGATCCTCATAAAATTTTGCATAATGATTTTGGATCATAAGAAACTTCCATATGCCGAATTTTATCGCTATATTCGTATTTTTAAACAAGTTATGGCTGTTAAAGCTGATTTTCGAGGGGCCACTTGTATGGGGGCTATCAGAAAATGTGGACCGATATTGCCCATTTTCAATACCAAACAAACCTTACCTGTTAGAAATATTTATGTAAAATTTCAACCCTCTAGCTCTTTCCATTGGGACTCTATCGTGCTTTCAACAGACAGACAGACAGACAGACGGACGGACGGACAGACGGACAGACATGGCTAGATCGACTTAGAATTTAATGAGGACCCAGAATATATACTTTTGTGGGTCTATGACCAATATTTCGATGTGTTACAAACGGAATGACAAAATCAATATACCCCCCATCTTTTTTGATGGTGGGTATAAAAAAATTAAATGAGCAATAACACCATAATGGTTTTATTTCATTTCTTACATGGAAATAAAGTCATATGGCCTTATTTCTCAATGAAATGAGAAATATAACCATATGGCTTTATTACCTATGGCTTTATAACACGGCGCCGGCAAATATGTTTTATATAAGTATAAATGACGCTGCAGATTTTCGTAATGATCGGGGCTTATTTGACCCTAGCCCCCATACAAACCCCCCTTCAAAAAATGTCTTAAACGTCTTAAAATTAACTTGTAACCATTTGTATCGCAATGAAACTCAACATAACTAACTGTTATTTAAAAATATATCCCTTTCCCAAATTGAATGAGTATCGGCCCATGTTTGACCTATACTCCTATATAATTATATATTTATATTTAGAAAATTGTTTTTTATCAATAAATTGCTTAAATACTTTGGAATTAAGGTAAAATTTAACATAAAAGTTTCTTTATGAAAAATAAAATTTTTTTAAATATACTTATGGTGTAGGGTATTATATGGTCCGCCATGCCCGCCTATACTTTCCTACTTGTTATCCTCTAACATCACAAATGATGGGGTAATATTGTTTTTGTCATTCCGTTTGTAACACATCGAAATATATTGTCTGTCTTCTGTCTGTCTGTCTGTCTGTCTGTCTGTCTGTATGTCTGCCTATATAGGGCTAAATTTTGCAAATAACTTTTATTGATTCAAGTTCTTTGGTATTGAAATAGGCAAGATCGGTCCACGATTTCACTTCGCCCTCATACAAAGTGCGACCCGGTTAAACAGTTTCAACATTCATAACTGGCTCTTAAAAAGACAGTTGCAGTGCTAAAATTCACCCTAAGAATGTTTTGAAAGTGCAGAACTTTCACATATAAGATCCTCCTCAGAAAATGTCTTTAATTCTCATTACTGGCTCAGAAATACTATTTTAGAAATTCACAATTAACAAGTTTTTTTAGGAACCAAAATCACTCTACCATAGTTAACCCTATCTCCCAAAATATTAATGAAATTTTACATATGAATTAATGAATTTTTATTATGATCGTTTTGTTTGACTCTACCCCCCCCCCCCCCCATATAAGGAGGGTCCCGTTCAGAATATGTTCTTTAACGTTCATAAATGACTCAAAAACGCCAGTATAGCAACGACGTGTTTTATATTAACCGAAATCTCTCTACCAAGTTCTTGAGGAAGGGCCTGTAATTGACCCCCTACCTCTTTATTTGATATATCTTAACGCTGTTGTGGGTGAAATTTGATATATGTAAGTAAGCCTTATAAGAATAACGATTTTCCTTCTTCTACCCTTTATGAGAGCTTCTTTAAACAAAAATTTTATTTTTTAAAAAAATCCATTTTTAACAACAAAATGTATTAATATAAAATCCATTTTTAACATAAATCCATTTTTAACAAGAAATACATATTTAACAAAAAATAAAAACAAAAAATTATTAACAAAAAATACATTTTTAACAAAAAAATCCATTTTTAACAAAAAATACAATAAAAAAAATTTTTTAACAAAGAATCCATTTTTAACAAAAAAATCCATATTTTAACAAAAAGTCCAATTATTTATCAAAAATATAACTTCTTTTTCGCTTCTGAGAGCTTCTTTAAACAAAAATTGTATTTTTTAACAAAAAATCCATTTAACAAAAAATTAACAAAAATCCATTGATAAAACCATTTTTAACATAAAAGCCATTTTTAACAAAAAGACATTTTAACAAAAAATACAATTTAACAAAAAAGGCCTTTTTTTAACAAAAAATAAATTTTTTAACAAAAAATCCATTTTTTAATAAAAAATTATATTATAACAAAGAATCCATGTTTTAACAAAAAATCCATATTTTAACAAAAGTCCAATTATTTATCAAAAATATAACTTTTGTTCAAACAGAATTTTACGTATCTGTCGCTCACAAAAGTTTACTTAAGGAGTATAAGCGTTAAAAAAACAACAACCACAGTGTAAGATAAATTTATCATTAGTACAAGATATAATGAGAAGCGCATAGTAAGCACTGATTATCTTCTGTAAAATGAAATGGTATGATTTGTTTTTTTAATTTCGCAGACTGATAAACAGCTAGATACCACATATATATATCAATGGAAAGGTAATTATGTCTAGTTTTTTAAAAATTGTAATCATTATGTGATTAGTGTTATGAATTATTAGATACCTATAAGTGAATAAAAATATTGTTACTGAAAATAGTTTTTAAAAGGTTTTTTAGTAAATAGTTTATTTAAAAGGCTGTTTTAAAGAGAATTTTACAATACATTTCATTATATATCATTTAATATATGTAAATAAAATCTTTAACATAAAATATTAAACCTTATGACATAATACAAACAACAATACATCAACAATTTGTTTACACATTTCAAATCTCCCACATCAAATCTACGCATGTGGCTTATAAATATCCATCAAATCTAACTGAAAAGCTGAAGAAACAAACAGAAAAAATTAAAAAAAAAACACAACACAATAAATACTGACTGACAACAATACAGAATAAAAGCGGAAATGGAAGCAAGATCATCAGCACTCATCATCAGTAAACCTTTTAAAAAAAGTACTAGTATGTACTGGGTGTAGAAAAAAAAAACACAACAACTGACAAATAAAAAGTCATTGCAAGTGCAGGCGTGTTTGACGTTTTGCTTCATTTGCATGCCACCATTGAGTAGCTTGTCTCAGTTGCACCACAAACAACAACTACATGCGACAGCTATAATTTTTACGAGTAATAACAAGTAAGCCAACATACATCTTTAAATGTCCAAACCAACAAATTGAATAATAAAATATGAAGAAGGGGTTTTCTTTATGAAGTAATAAAGGAATGAAGGGAAGTGAGTACAGAGATCACTCACACCGAATTAGGTATACACTACAGGTTCTTAGTTTCTATTTTGAAAACTTTACTGATAAGAAAATGAAACTTATTATGAATTCAAGAAAACTGATCCTTATTGACTGATATTAAAAACTTCTTGTATACATATATAAATGGGAAACTGTCAATACCTGTATTCCTAACGAAAAAGAGTTTATATGGGGTTTATATGAGCAGATTCTGATATAGCTTATTTTCAACTCTTTTTTAACCAATCTTCATTTTCAATACGGACAGACATAGCAATATATAATGGTTTGGATATCTAAGCAATATTTCGATGTGTTACAAATGGACTGAAAAATTTAGTATATGGTGTGTAGAAACAAGCGATGTAGCTTCCCTTTATGTATATATATATTGTCACTATATAACTAACATTACTAGTGATTGTTTCTGGTATATCATTCATATATCATTTTGTTTTGTTATATACTGATTTATGTTTTTAAATATAATGCATGTGTTTCGATGTACATTGTCAATGTTGTTGAAAAATACAACGAATATACACTTAAAGGAGTGGTGTCATTACTTCTTTCACTCTCTAGACATCAAATAGTGCGTTTTTTTTAGTGTAAACTTTGTAGAATTACACGGATGTGGGTCCCCACTCACTATTACACTTTATATGAATAGCTGATCATAAGTATTAATATTTAGTTCTTATGTTTACCCTGCAAAATGTGCAGAGTGTGTGGTATTAATATGAGATTTGTTAACTCAAAGTCTTAATGGTTTATAGTATTGATCTTGAGTTGAATAAGTATTTAATCCATATTAATAAACATTTCCTACCAAGCGATTTTATTGTATTCCTTGAAAGTGATTAAGCTGCACACAAAAATCAATACGTTCTATATATTGGGCTGCGCCGAATTTATACCTTTGCAATATATGTAGAAAAAACAGTATGTGGGTTTTATAACAAAAAAAAAAATATATATTTATATTGGAAAAGTACCAGAAATTTCCCTTTATAGGTTCCCATTCAAACAGAAAGTTTGTTAATTGCACGTTTCCGGGCTTATCATGAAACAAGATACTAAAGTACCAATAGAAGAGCGAAGAAAGTATTAAAAAAAAGTATTCAAAATTGTAGAAAACTGAAAAAGTACCAGCTAAAGAACGCTAAATATAAAAAAAATTCAAAAAGTACCTTTTGAAGAACGAAAAGTACCGCAAAGTCCCCATGTTGTTCCCACTTACTCCGGATTCTACATTCTAACGAACTAACTAACTAACTAACGAACAACGAACAACGAACGAACTAACTAACTAAACTAACTAACTAAACTAACTAACTAACTAACTAACTAACGAACAACTAACTAACTAAAACTAACGAACGAACGAACTAAAACGAAACTAACGAACAAACTAACTAACTAAAACTAACTAACGAACTAACGAACTAACTAACGAACAACTAACTAACGAACGAACTAACTAACTAACTAACAATAACTAACAACGAACGAACGAACTAACGAACGAACGAACGAACTAACGAACACGAACGAACTAACGAAACTAAGAACGAACGAAGAAGAACAACGAACGAACGACGAACGAACGAACGAAACGAACGAAGAACGAACGAAGAACGAACGAAAACGAACGAAACGAACGAAAGAAAGAAGAACGAACGAACAAACGAACGAACGAACGAGACTAAAAAAGAACGAACTAACGAAACGAACGAACTAACGAACGAACGAACGAAACGAACAACGAACGAACGAACGAACTAACGAACGACGAACGAACGAACTAAACGAAACGAACGAACAACGAACGAACGAACAACGAACGTAACGAACGAAAACGAACTAACGAACGAACGAACGAACGACACGAACGAACGAACGAACGACAACGAACGAACGCGAACGAATACTAACGAACGAACTAACGAAGGAACGAACAACTTAACTGAACGAACGACGAACGAAACGAACGAACGAACGAACGAACGAACGTAACGAACTAACTAACTAACTAAATAAACTAACGAAACTAACTAACTAAGAACTAACTAACTAACTAACGAACTAACTACACAACTAACTACTAACTAACTAACTAACTAACTAACTAACTTACTAACTAACTATCTAACCTAACTACTAACTAACTTAACAACCAACTAACTAGCTAAACCAATCATGATAATGATTAGTAAAACTTTTATTTTGTCAAATCCTTTGAGCTCTGCCTGTCAGATTAGTCTGGACTCTGACAGATCTGATCGCCAATGGACAACTTAATACCACCACCTACAAGAGAGTAAGCCAGAGCGGCATCAAGGTACTAACAATAGAAACATTAGGACTCAAAATATCTTCTCAATAACATTCATTCCCCTGTCCCAAAATATGTACAAAATATATTCGAAGAAAAAGTCGCCGTTTGGCATTACCCTTCAATGAAAATGATAGGTCTCTATTGATCCATGTATGGAATTCGTTAATGTTTAATCAATTCATGAATGCCTCCTTATGTTATTTGGAAGTGTTCTAGTCTATCATTATCGAGTTACTGAATTCAATTTACACCAATATTGGCCTGGGTCAGATCCGATATAACATTATTTCATACTGACTTAACTAATTCTTACTTAGCAGTTATTGTATGATTTCATGATTGTACTATTAACGTAATAGTTATTTCCGAAGTTTTTTTTCATTCCTGATGTGACATGTCCCAAAGGTATATTAGTAAGGAATCAAACGGAGCACTACTGAAATCATAAAACTCTGTAATTAGGCATGACTTATTTTTTAAAATATTAAAACACTTATATTGGTTTGAAATGTCTATCAATGTCACACTACATACTAAGTATTTCATGATATTTAAATAATTTTTAGAAATACACTAAAAATATTCATAGACTGCCAGACAATCAATCTTTTTCAATTCAAATATTTCCTTTTAAATATTTATGCTTTTTGTCTTCATTGGAACGAAAAGAAAAAATAAGAAGTCAATCTCAAAACGTGCATCTGCCTCGAAATTTTTTTCCCTTTCTTCACTTTTTAACAGCAAAATTTTGTAGATCATTTGTTTATTTGTTCAGTTAAAAAAGGTTGTTTTAATGATGAAAGAAAATTTCAACAAATTATTTGGAGACTGCTTTTAGCATGAAGTAGTAGAAATGATGGAAAAGAATTTATTTATTTACATATTACTTTGTCAGGAGTTTAAAGCAAACAAAAGAGTTAAATTGATGATGAATTAGTGATAGGTTTTTGGTTGTTTTTTAGTTGTTTTCTTTTGCAGTCATTGTGGGGAAGATATTTCTTATTTGTATTTTTATACCCTCCACCACCATCAGTGGTGATAGAGGGTATATATAACTTTGTCATTCCGTGTGTAACACCAAGAAATATTCATCTGAGACCCAACAAAGTATATATATTCTGGGTCCTTATCAAATTCTGAGTCGATTTAGCTATGTCCGTCTGTCCGTCTGTCCGTCGTCTGTCCGTCTGTCCGTCTGTCTGTGTAAAACACGCTCACGATAAAACGAAGCAATAGAGCTTAACCAAATTCACCCAAAATGTTCTTCATTTTCCTAAGTTGTTTGGTATTGCAAATGGGCAAAATCGGTTCACACCGGGAAAAGTTATGAATCAAAATTTAAAACAACCTCGGAAAAAAATAACCATTTTTTACACATTCTGATGTAATTTTCTCGAAAACTATGCAAGATAATTCCATGAAAATCACCATACATTCGTTTCTGCACAAGATCTTGATCCCTGCTGAAAATTGCCAGAATCGGTCCACAATTTCATATACCTCCCATACAAAAGTACATATTCCCGGAAAATGGGTTTTTTGTTAATAACTTCGCCACAATGTCGATATCTTCACAAAATTTTACAAATTAAAATCTATGTCAATAGAATTCTTTCAGAGGAAAAATTTTATGGATCGGTCCATAATGGACATAGCTCCCATACAAGGTCCCCTCCCGAAAATCACTTAAACGTGCATAACTCATTACTAAATTAAGATATCCAAATAAAATTTGGTATAAGTATTGCCCATATGCATAGAAATATACTGTGAAATTTTTTTCCGATCGGTCCATAATTGGTCATAGCTCCCATACAAGGTCCCCTCCCGAAAATCACTTAAACGCGCTTAACTCAAACTAAATTAAGATATCCATATAAAATTTGGTATAAGTATTAGTCATATGCACAGAAATATTTGTGAAATTTTTTTCCGATCGGTCCATAATTGATCATAGCTCCCATACAAGGTCCCCTCCCGAAAATCACTTAAACGCGCATAACTCATTACTAAATTAAGATATCCAAATAAAATTTGGTATAAGTATTGCCCATATGCAAGAAATATTACTGTGAAATTTTTTTCCGATCGGTCCATAATTGGTCATAGCTCCCATACAAGGTCCCCTCCCGAAAATCACTTAAACGCGCTTAACTCATAACTAAATTAAGATATCCATATAAAATTTGGTACAAATATTATCATATGCACAGAAATATGTTGTGAAATTTTTTTCCGATCGGTCCATAATTGATCATAGCTCCCATACAAGGTCCCCTCCCGAAAATCACTAAACGCGCATAACTCATTACTAAATTAAGATATCCAAATAAAATTTGGTAAAGTATTGCCCATATGCAAGAAATATTACTGTGAAATTTTTTTCCGATCGGTCCATAATTGGTCATAGCTCCCATACAAGGTCCCCTCCCGAAAATCACTTAAACGCGATAACTCATAACTAAATTAAGATATCCATATAAATTTGGTACAAATATTACTCATATGCACAGAAATTTTGTTGTGAAATTTTTTTCCGATCGGTCCATAATCATAGCTCCCATACAAGGTCCCCTCCCGAAAATCACTTAAACGCGCATAACTCATTAGTAAATTCAGATATCCATATAAAATTTGGTATAAGTATTGCCCATATGCATAGAAATATTACTGTGAAATTTTTTTCCGATCGGTCCATAATTGGTCATAGCTCCCATACAAGGTCCCCTCCGAAAATCACTTAAACGCGCATAACACATTACTAAATTAAGATATCCATATAATTTGGTACAAGTATTACTCATATGCACAGAAATATTACTGTGAAATTTTTTTCCGATCGGTCCATAATTGGTCATAGCTCCCATACAAGGTCCCCTCCCGAAAATCACTTAAACGAGCATAACTCATTACTAAATTAAGATATCAATATAAAATTTGGCACAAGTATTACTCATGCACAGAAATATTACTGCGAAAATTTTTTTCGATCGGTCCATAATTGGTCATAGCTCCCATACAAGGTCCCTCCCGAAAATCACTTAAACGCGCATAACTCATTACTTAATTAAGATATCCATATGGTACAAATATTACTCATATGCACAGAAATATTACAGATAATTTTTTTTCCGATCGGTCCATAACTGGTCATAGCTCCCATACAAGGTCCCCTCCCGAAAATCACTTAAACGCACATAACTCATTACTAAATTAAGATATATATAAAGTTTGGCAAAAATATTGCTCATATACAGAGAAATATTACTGTGAAATTGTTTTCCTATCGATCCATAATTGATCATAGCTCCATACAAGGTCCCTTTTAGAAAAATACTTAAAAATTTTTCACGATCGGTCTATATTTGGTCATATCTCTCATACTAGGTCCTGCCCCTAAAAGCGCTTTAACCGTATTTAACTATTTGCATTATCAATTTGTGTAGAACAAAATTATATATATGTATGTATGTATTTTTAAAATCCTTAAATCTTTCACACACATGCATACATGCAAATACGAGATATCGCTAGAGCATATCTTAGGGCGCTATAAAAATTTAAATGAGAGTGGCGTTTCTAATGTTCAATAAATCTTGGAATTGTAGTAGATTTAAGCTGTTTAAAGACATTAGAAAACTTATTTCTACAAATATTTTATTAATTAGAAATGTATTAATACAAAAGTTGCTGGTGGAGGGTATTTAAGATTCGGCTCAGCCGAATATAGCACTCTAACTTGTTTTTTCTACAAAAAGGTGATGCTAATGATTGATTATTTAACAATATAAACACAAAAGGTATCAATAGATTTCAATCGTTAAAAAAAACTTGTTTTTAAAATAAAGAAAAATCAATGATGAAGTGGAATTTGTATGGAAATTTACTCAATTTCCTGTTTAGTTTTTAGTGTTTTAAAGGAGGGGGTTTTTTAAATGTTGTTTTTGTTGTTGTTGTTCAGTATAGAGTAGGACATTAACATCCCACGTCCTAAGTCAATAATTTGTTTCTATAAAATGTTTACAAGATTCACACGATTCCTGCTTTCTTTTTTTAACATTCAAACTAGACTAAATTCTATTTTGGGTGATTTTCACAAGGGTTGTTTTGTTTTAGGGAGAATAGATTTTTTATCAGTGTTTCTTTTTTTCGCAAGGGTTTTAGTAGTGTGTCTTTATTTATGTGTATCCTTTGTCAACGTTCGATCATTTATTTTAATTAGCAACAGTGTTAATGGTGTTGTAAGCTGTTGTTATTTTCGTGTCCTTGTTTTGTGATGATACTGTTGTCATCTCGTATAAAGGGTATATACAGTAAGTGATATTATTTTTCATTGAAAAAACATACTATGTCATGGTTAGCAATTGCTTTTGTAAATATTGCAAAGGCAAAAGTTTTTAAATTACATACGACAGTAACACTTGTAAAATTAATACCCTGTATACATGCGTCCGTATCAATTTTTCTTTAATTTGTTATTTTTTTTTTGTTTATTCTCTGTTGCAAATATTTTATTGAAGGGTTTTTCTTCGTCGTCATACCACGGGTATCAATTTTTTATAACAAATATTTGTTTTTGAAACAGTTTTTTTCTTATGACGAAAAACAAAAGACCTAAACTAGATGTTGAGTTTATAACGTGTGACAAATTTTGTATGCACTAAATAAAAAAACATATTTTTTCTACATTATCATGCTCTTGACAGTTTATTAATGTCATTGTAGACGTATGTAGTTGTTATTTTAGTCCTTTTTAAAGTGTTTATGTTAGGGTTAAAAGTTGTTTTATTTTTTTAAAAGCAACTAATATTTCATTTAAATAGCTACTTGAAGTTTTAAAAAATTACAAAAAAAGCGTACAGCGCACTTATTTAGTACATTCTGTTACGAAAAAGTATAATTTTAGAAGCACTTCATGTGAAGCATGAACTAACTAACTAACTAACTAACTAACTAACTAACTAACTAACTACACTAACTAACTAACTAACTACTAACTAACTACTAACTAACTAACTACTAACTAACTAACTAACTAACTAACTAACTAACTAACTAACTAACTAACTAACTAACTAACTAACTAACTAACTAACTAACTACTAACTAACTAACTAACTAACTAACTAACTAACTAACTAACTAACTAACTAACTAACTAACTAACTAACTAACTACTAACTAACTAACTAACTACTACTAACTAACTAACTAACTAACTACTAACTAACTAACTAACTAACTAACTAACTACTAACTAACTAACTAACTAACTAACTACCTAACTACTAACTAACTAACTAACTAACTAACTAACTAACTACTAACTAACTAACTAACTAACTACTAACTACTAACTAACTAACTACCTACTAACTAACTAACTAACTAACTAACTAACTAACTACTAACTAACTAATACTAACTAACTAACTAACTAACTAACTAACTAACTAACTAACTAACTAACTACTAACTAACTAACTACTAACTAACTAACTACTAACTAACTAACTAACTAACTAACTAACTAACTAACTAACTAACTAACTAACTAACTAACTAACTAACTAACTAACTAACTAACTAACTACTAACTAACTACCTAACTAACTAACTAACTAACTAACTACTAACTAACTAACTAACTAACTAACTAACTACTAACTAACTAACTAACTAACTAACTAACTAACTAACTAACTAACTAACTAACTACTAACTAACTAACTAACTAACTAACTAACTAACTAACTAACTAACTACTACTAACTAACTACTAACTAACTAACTAACTAACTACTAACTAACTAACTAACTACTAACTAACTAACTAACTAACTACTAACTAACTAACTAACTAACTAACTAACTAACTAACTAACTAACTAACTAACTAACTACTAACTAACTAACTAACTAACTAACTAACTAACTAACTAACTACTAACTAACTAACTACTAACTAACTACTAACTAACTAACTACTAACTAACTAACTAACTAACTAACTAACTAACTAACTAACTAACTACTAACTAACTAACTAAACTAACTAACTAACTAACTAACTAACTAACTACTACTAACTAACTAACTAACTAACTAACTAACTAACTAACTAACTAACTAACTACTAACTAACTAACTAACTAACTAACTAACTAACTACTAACTAACTAACTACTAACTACTAACTAACTAACTAACTAACTAACTAACTAACTAACTAACTAACTAACTAACTACTACTAACTACTAACTAACTAACTACTAACTAACTAACTAACTAACTAACTACTAACTAACTAACTAACTAACTAACTACTACTACTAACTAACTAACTAACTAAAAAACTAACTAACTAACTACTAACTAACTACTAACTAACTAACTAACTACTAACTCTAACTAACTACTAAACTAACTAACTAACTAACTAACTAACTAACTAACTACTAACTAACTAACTAACTAACTAACTAACTAACTAACTAACTAACTAACTAAACTACTAACTAACTAACTAACTAACTACTACTAACTAACTACTACTAACTAACTAACTAACTAACTAACTAACTAACTAACTAACTAACTAACTACTAACTACTAACTAACTACTAACTAACTAACTAACTACTAACTAACTAACTAACTAACTAACTAACTAACTACTAACTAACTAACTCTACTAAACTAACTAACTGACTAACTAACTAACTAACTAACTAACTAATTCAATAATCACTCCATAGGTTACAAAAATACGGCAAAAAATCTCAAATCGATTACCTCAAGTCTACATTCTAGATTCTACAAAGTGTTCCTTTACAAAGTGAACAGTGATACGAATGACTCAATATATGAGTAAACCGGGACCGGAAATTAATGTCTTTTTCGGATGCATTGACTTTATGTCGAACTGATTTTTGTTATTGAAATGAATGTAAAATAATTAGCCAATCCAAAATGAAGCCAAGAATTTGCCAGCTCTTCATTCAAAAGTACACAAAAAATTCGGAAGTTCAAGATCTCTGCCATGAATATAATTGCAAGAAAATTCTACAAATATGTTCAAGAAGAATTACGGAGCTACTTGACTATCTAGGTTGCTTGTCATAGGAGGAAGTCAATCGTCACTCCATAGGTTACAAAGATGCAGTCAAAAAGATCAAATCATTTACGTCAAATATGGGCTCCTTGTCCATATTATTTGGAAACAATAATGTGAGTGTGGACACCATTCTACATTACTTACTCATACCACAGTGGCTGTATCTGATTCTTGCTATGGAAAGAAATATATATCTGAAACGCTATCAAAGAGAACTTGTGAGTTCTTAAGTCAGATGCAAAACAATCAGCTAAACTATTACGAATTCAAAAATAATTAGTTTCGCAAAACAATCGACTTTGGAGCCAAACGATTAGAAATTATTACTTTCCCCCCGAAAATAGTGTTCCAAACTTAATTCATGAATACATACATATGTATATACGTATCTCAGTGAATATTTAAAATTATAATTTTTCTCTTTAAATTAAATAAAAGTAAGTATATTTAATTCCATATATACACAATATTTCCATATTATCAAAAAAAAATACCCAATATTTCGATCATCACCTTAAAATCTTTAAAATTTTCTCCATTACAATTGTAAAACTTTCCAAAAAATAAAGATTTTAAACATAATTGAAAAGAAAATTTACAATAAAATCTATATGAATTTTTATCGTATATAATTGAATTTCAATCAATTTTATTGCATTGGCCTCAAGTAATAATAAACAAAAATTTTTGATTTCTTTTGCAAATAAGAGAAATAACAGCAAAATCTAGTCCATACATATTGTTTAAAGTTAAAGTACGAAAGAAAATAAAACAAAAATAATATTAAAATTAAAATCTTGACAAACAAATAAATATATAATTTCAATGGTAAAACAAAAATGCCCAAAAGATATTGCCAAAAAAAAAATATATATATTTTTCATTCAAAAAATATTTCAAGCAAATGAACAGCAAGGAGGAGAATAACAAAAAATTGCACTTGATACTGGCATCAGAAAAAAGGCAACAGGTTTTGTTAAAATGAACAGTAGGGTATTTGCTGTTTAGTCCAATGTTGGTAACATTTTAAAGGTCCTTTACCAGATTTTGATTAGATCGACTGTATCCAGTATACAGATCCCTTCTATATATTAGATATGAATATGATACCTTAAAATTATTTAATATACATACGTTTATCTAAAACTATGCATAAATACCTTATCTCACAATTCTTTATATTTTTTGCCTTAAACATCCAATATTATTTAACATCATTATAAGATTTTAAAAAATATTCAATATCACTGTATGCTATAGGGTAAATATAAGAAACCAATCCAACACCAACAACAAAATACAAATAAATCTAAAATGCAGTAGTTATGTGCATTTTCTTCATATAGTTTCTTTTTTTTCAGTTTCTATACAAAAATCTTGGCTTGACCATCTCTTGGTTTTTGTTTTCTTTTGATTTTGTTTTTGTAGTTGAAATATTATGAAGAGGACCACCTATGAATTTTCTACATTTGTTTGTTGCTGTTATTGATGTTTTGTTGTTGTTATTTTATAGATACTGATTCAATTGCAGTCTTTGAAATAAATTTCAATGCTGCTGCTGTTCAGTGGTAGAGTTGAGATGTACACTGATGGTTATAAAGTTAGTGCACAATTCAGTTCTAGTTCAGTTCTAATTTAGTTCTAGTTCAGTTCTAGTTCAGTTCTAGTTCAGTTCTAGTTCAGTTCTAGTTCAGTTCTAGTTCAGTTCTAGTTCAGTTCTAGTTCAGTTCTAGTTCAGTTCTAGTTCAGTTCTAGTTCAGTTCTAGTTCAGTTCTAGTTCAGTTCTAGTTCAGTTCTAGTTCAGTTCTAGTTCAGTTCTAGTTCAGTTCTAGTTCAGTTCTAGTTCAGTTCTAGTTCAGTTCTAGTTCAGTTCTAGTTCAGTTCTAGTTCAGTTCTAGTTCAGTTCTAGTTCAGTTCTAGTTCAGTTCTAGTTCAGTTCTAGTTCAGTTCTAGTTCAGTTCTAGTTCAGTTCTAGTTCAGTTCTAGTTCAGTTCTAGTTCAGTTCTAGTTCAGTTCTAGTTCAGTTCTAGTTCAGTTCTAGTTCAGTTCTAGTTCAGTTCTAGTTCAGTTCTAGTTCAGTTAGTTCAGTTCTAGTTCAGTTCTAGTTCAGTTCTAGTTCAGTTCTAGTTCAGTTCTAGTTCAGTTCTAGTTCAGTTCTAGTTCAGTTCTAGTTCAGTTCTAGTTCAGTTCTAGTTCAGTTCTAGTTCAGTTCTAGTTCAGTTCTAGTTCAGTTCTAGTTCAGTTCTAGTTCAGTTCTAGTTCAGTTCTAGTTCAGTTCTAGTTCAGTTCTAGTTCAGTTCTAGTTCAGTTCTAGTTCAGTTCTAGTTCAGTTCTAGTTCAGTTCTAGTTCAGTTCTAGTTCAGTTCTAGTTCAGTTCTAGTTCAGTTCTAGTTCAGTTCTAGTTCAGTTCTAGTTCAGTTCTAGTTCAGTTCTAGTTCAGTTCTAGTTCAGTTCTAGTTCAGTTCTAGTTCAGTTCTAGTTCAGTTCTAGTTCAGTTCTAGTTCAGTTCTAGTTCAGTTCTAGTTCAGTTCTAGTTCAGTTCTAGTTCAGTTCTAGTTCAGTTCTAGTTCAGTTCTAGTTCAGTTCTAGTTCAGTTCTAGTTCAGTTCTAGTTCAGTTCTAGTTCAGTTCTAGTTCAGTTCTAGTTCAGTTCTAGTTCAGTTCTAGTTCAGTTCTAGTTCAGTTCTAGTTCAGTTCTAGTTCAGTTCTAGTTCAGTTCTAGTTCAGTTCTAGTTCAGTTCTAGTTCAGTTCTAGTTCAGTTCTAGTTTAGTTCTAGTTTAGTTCTAGTTCAGTTCTAGTTCAGTTCTAGTTCAGTTCTAGTTCAGTTCTAGTTAAGTTCTAGTTCAGTTCTAGTTCAGTTCTAGTTCTAGTTCAGTTCTAGTTCAGTTCTAGTTCAGTTCTAGTTCAGTTCTAGTTTCTAGTTCAGTCTAGTTCAGTTCTAGTTCAGTCTAGTCAGTTCTAGTTCAGTTCTAGTTCAGTTCTAGTTCAGTTCTAGTTCAGTTCTAGTTCAGTTCTAGTTCAGTTCTAGTTCAGTTCTAGTTCAGTTCTAGTTCAGTTCTAGTTCAGTTCTAGTTCAGTTCTAGTTCAGTTCTAGTTCAGTTCTAGTTCAGTTCTAGTTCAGTTCTAGTTCAGTTCTAGTTCAGTTCTAGTTCAGTTCTAGTTCAGTCTAGTTCAGTTCTAGTTCAGTTCTTGTTCAGTTCTAGTTCAGTTCTAGTTCAGTTCTAGTTCAGTTCTAGTTCAGTTCTAGTTCAGTTCTAGTTCAGTTCTAGTTCAGTTCTAGTTCAGTTCTAGTTCAGTTCTAGTTCAGTTCTAGTTCAGTTCTAGTTCAGTTCTAGTTCAGTTCTAGTTCAGTTCTAGTTCAGTTCTAGTTCAGTTCTAGTTCAGTTCTAGTTCAGTTCTAGTTCAGTTCTAGTTCAGTTCTAGTTCAGTTCTAGTTCAGTTCTAGTTCAGTTCTAGTTCAGTTCTAGTTCAGTTCTAGTTCAATTCTAGTTCAGTTCTAGTTCAGTTCTAGTTCAGTTCTAGTTCAATTCTAGTTCAGTTCTAGTTCAGTTCTAGTTCAGTTCTAGTTCAGTTCTAGTTCAGTTCTAGTTCAGTTCTAGTTCAGTTCTAGTTCAGTTCTAGTTCAGTTCTAGTTCAGTTCTAGTTCAGTTCTAGTTCAGTTCTAGTTCAGTTCTAGTTCAGTTCTAGTTCAGTTCTAGTTCAGTTCTAGTTCAGTTCTAGTTCAGTTCTAGTTCAGTTCTAGTTCAGTTCTAGTTCAGTTCTAGTTCAGTTCTAGTTCAGTTCTAGTTCAGTTCTAGTTCAGTTCTAGTTCAGTTCTAGTTCAGTTCTAGTTCAGTACTAGTTCAGTTCTAGTTCAGTTCTAGTTCAGTTCTAGTTCAGTTCTAGTTCAGTTCTAGTTCAGTTCTAGTTCAGTTCTAGTTCAGTTCTAGTTCAGTTCTAGTTCAGTTCTAGTTCAGTTCTAGTTCAGTTCTAGTTCAGTTCTAGTTCAGTTCTAGTTCAGTTCTAGTTCAGTTCTAGTTCAGTTCTAGTTCAGTTCTAGTTCAGTTCTAGTTCAGTTCTTGTTCAGTTCTAGTTCAGTTCTAGTTCAGTTCTAGTTCAGTTCTAGTTCAGTTCTAGTTCAGTTCTAGTTCAGTTCTAGTTCAGTTCTAGTTCAGTTCTAGTTCAGTTCTAGTTCAGTTCTAGTTCAGTTCTAGTTCAGTTCTAGTTCAGTTCTAGTTCAGTTCTAGTTCAGTTCTAGTTCAGTTCTAGTTCAGTTCTAGTTCAGTTCTAGTTCAGTTCTAGTTCAGTTCTAGTTCAGTTCTAGTTCAGTTCTAGTTCAGTTCTAGTTCAGTTCTAGTTCAGTTCTAGTTCAGTTCTAGTTCAGTTCTAGTTCAGTTCTAGTTCAGTTCTAGTTCAGTTCTAGTTCAGTTCTAGTTCAGTTCTAGTTCAGTTCTAGTTCAGTTCTAGTTCAGTTCTAGTTCAGTTCTAGTTCAGTTCTAGTTCAGTTCTAGTTCAGTTCTAGTTCAGTTCTAGTTCAGTTCATTATCAAATCAGAATTGCTTCATTAATAAACCAAGTTAAGAAACTGCCTCTAATTTTATAAGCTCATGTATAAATTTACCGATATTGATGTTATTCAATGCATCTATACA
This sequence comes from Lucilia sericata, assembly GCF_015586225.1. Lineage (NCBI taxonomy): Eukaryota > Metazoa > Arthropoda > Insecta > Diptera > Calliphoridae > Lucilia > Lucilia sericata. The sequence goes on along the minus strand of NW_023995789.1, from coordinate 52,684 downwards.
CAGTACCTTCATGTTTGTAAGTAAGTAGATTTTGTATATTTTCTGTTAATATTTGACTTATAGCATGTAATTTTAAAAGTAAACTCCAAGCTATTCTTCTTCGTCTTGATAAAAACAACAATGGACAGGAACTGAGAACTTCTTGTGTATGTATATAGTGTATTCCCAGCAAAAACTTACATTGAAAAGTAAGGGGTTAAAATGATATAAATTACTTACACAATAGCGTTTTAATTCATTAATTTAATTTGAGGATGACATTTTAGGCAAGTATTTAACCCGCTCGCTTACAAATAGGGAGTTAGGTAAGCTCTAACTACGATAGCCTGCTATTAGGAAGTTATTTAAGTAGTATTGTATCTAAGATAAATGATTGTCTGCGAGGATACGTCCACTGCGTTATTATAAATTTTCTCAAAAATGTTTTTTTCGTTTGTGTTAAAAACTAAGATCGAAGTACAAGTCATTACCATGTTTTTGCTGGGTATAAGTAGAAGCACATAGCTATTTCAGAGTAAATATTTAAATATACACTAACACAACTAAAATACACGGATACTAATGTTTAGTTAACAGTATTTGATGTATAAGTATTATAACTTTACATAGGACTTCGAATTACATATCTACATGTTAATATTTAGTTGTAAATCTTTATATTATTTGTTTGTATATTTATTTCTAATATTTATTTGTTTTGTTTAAATTTTTATTTTATTTTTAAACTGCACATTTAAAACAATGTATGTGTGTATATTATCAATGAATACTGCACTCAAAGGCAGCATTACTATTTATTATCAATAACATCATTATTATGTTATTAATGGTAATACCATTGCCATTGCTATATATGCCTCATGATCATGTTTATGTTGGAATTGTTGATTATATAGCCTTTCGGCTGTAAAAGTGTGATATTGTCTGTTCATTTATTGGTTTCTTTACAATTTTAGTATATGTATTTTTTTTGGTCTGTAAGTATATAGAATTTATACACAAATAAACTATGATTTATTTAATCAATGGCTTTTAGATACAAACTGAATATATGGCCTCAAGAGACAATGATGTTTTTGGTTGCATTTCAAAGCAAAAATTATTTTAAACAAAAAGCAACAGTTTCATATTTGGAAAATTATGAAAAATATATATATATATATATACATATATATATTGCATTGTTTTCGTTATGCCCAACTAGGTACATGTATGAATGTTTATTTTACGAGATGTGGTTAAAGGTAAAAAGCTGAATATTTTTGTGTTCACGATATCATAATTTGTATTATAACATTATTGGATCTAATGTGTTGGTGGAAATATGAATTAAAACTGTATACAGATTTTTGTAGCTCTGAGGTTTTTCATTAAAATTTCAATCCTAGGTCTTAATTTGCAGGATTATAGGGCTCGATTGGCCTTCGTTATAACCAGCACTTCGCTCTCCGAGAGTTTTAGTGTCTACGAAACGGGAATCTATATATAGACTAGTCTATAGTCTAGCCTATAGTCTAGTTTATAGTCTAGTCTATAGTCTAGTCTATAGTATAGTCTAGTCTATAGTCTATCTATAGTCTTCTAGTCTATTCTATTAGTCTAGTCTATAGTTCTATAGTCTAGTCTATAGTCTAGTCTATAGTCTAGTCTATAGTCTAGTCTATAGTCTAGTCTATAGTCTAGTCTATAGTCTAGTCTATAGTATAGTCTATAGTCTAGTCTATAGTCTAGTCTATAGTCTAGCTTGTCTAGTTATAGTCTAGTCTATAGTCTAGTCTCTAGTCTAGTCTATAGTAGTCTATAGTCTAGTCTATAGTCTATAGTCTAGTCTATAGTCTAGTCTATAGTCTAGTCTATAGTCTAGTCTATAGTCTAGTCTATAGTCTAGTCTATAGTCTAGTCTATAGTCTAGTCTATAGTCTAGTCTATAGTCTAGTCTATAGTCTAGTCTATAGTCTAGTCTATAGTCTAGTCTATAGTCTAGTCTATAGTCTAGTCTATAGTCTAGTCTATAGTCTAGTCTATAGTCTAGTCTATAGTCTAGTCTATAGTCTAGTCTATAGTCTAGTCTATAGTCTAGTCTATAGTCTAGTCTATAGTCTAGTCTATAGTCTAGTCTATAGTCTAGTCTATAGTCTAGTCTATAGTCTAGTCTATAGTCTAGTCTATAGTCTAGTCTATAGTCTAGTCTATAGTCTAGTCTATAGTCTAGTCTATAGTCTAGTCTATAGTCTAGTCTATAGTCTAGTCTATAGTCTAGTCTATAGTCTAGTCTATAGTCTAGTCTATAGTCTAGTCTATAGTCTAGTCTATAGTCTAGTCTATAGTCTAGTCTATAGTCTAGTCTATAGTCTAGTCTATAGTCTAGTCTATAGTCTAGTCTATAGTCTAGTCTATAGTCTAGTCTATAGTCTAGTCTATAGTCTAGTCTATAGTCTAGTCTATAGTCTAGTCTATAGTCTAGTCTATAGTCGTCTATAGTCTAGTCTATAGTCTAGTCTATAGTCTAGTCTATAGTCTAGTCTATAGTCTAGTCTATAGTCTAGTCTATAGTCTAGTCTATAGTCTAGTCTATAGTCTAGTCTATAGTCTAGTCTATAGTCTAGTCTATAGTCTAGTCTATAGTCTAGTCTATAGTCTAGTCTATAGTCTAGTCTATAGTCTAGTCTATAGTCTAGTCATAGTCTAGTCTATAGTCTAGTCTATAGTCCAGTCTATAGTCTAGTCTATAGTCTAGATAGTCTAGTCTATAGTCTAGTCTATAGTCTAGTCTATAGTCTAGTCTATAGTCTAGTCTAGTCTAGTCTATAGTCTAGTCTATAGTCTAGTCTATAGTCTAGTCTATAGTCTAGTCTTAAGTCTAGTCTATAGTCTAGTCTATAGTTAGTCTTAGTCCTAGTCTATAGTCTATAGTCTACAGTTATAGTCTAGTCTATAGTCCTGAGTCTATAGTCTTAGTCTATAGTCTAGTCTATAGTCTAGTCTATAGTCTAGGCTATAGTCTTAGTTATAGTCAGTCTATAGTCTAGTCTATAGTTCTAAGTATATCGTTAGTTATAGTCTAGTTATAGTCTAGTTATAGAGAGTATATAGCTATGTCTATAGTCTATTCTATAGTAGTCTATAGTCTGTCTATAGTCTAGTCTATAGTCTAGGTCTATAGTCTAGTCTATCGTCTAGTCTACTAGTCTAGTCTCTAGTTTAGTTATAGTCATTGTTCTATAGTCAAGTCATTAGCCTATTAATATAGTCTGTTCACATTCAGTTTCCAACAGTTTTTAGATTTTTTGTAATTTTTAATTTCTTAACAAAAGAAATGACACTGAATTTGGAAAAAAGATGACATATAAGATTTATTTACTTTTATACTACAGTATCTATATTTACACACTCTCTCACAAAAAATAAAAAAACAATCATTATTACATTTACAGATTTCTTTAAAGTATTTACTTTTTTTCTATTTGCCAAAAAGCCCAGCAGGTGCTGGTTTTTATTTTCCAACAACTCCTCCTTAATAATGTAAACAATTATGTGGAAATTTTACACACAAACACACACTCAAACTCTTGCGTACACCAGTGCACAGTGTGATTACATATGCATTTTACATGATCCTTTGTTTGCTCCGACTTATGTGGCATCAAGCTGAGTCAGTCAGTCATCATCTATGCCATTCCTTTCCTTGTTTTGCAAATGTTGGATTAGAAATGTGAGTGTTTATTTGCACTTCATTGCATTTATAAGAGTACATACATAGAAGAAGAAGATGGCACAAATATAATTAAATTTTTGTTTGTTGTTATTCTACTTCTTCTATTTCTTCTTAATATTGATGTTGTTATTGTGTACTTTATTCACTACATACTTACAAACGCGTTTTAGTACATGTGTTTTCGTTTGTTAGAGTATTTGCGGTTGTGTTAACAGCAGGATATGGAATTAAAGGCGGTTTATTTTACATTGAAGTGAATAAACAGAGTTGAGGAGAAAAAATTAAATCATCTAAAATCCCACAAGGTGGGAGTCATGTAGAGGGAGTATTTTTTCAACTAGCGCCTCACCACAAGTAGGACTTTTTTAGTGGTTTTTTGGAAGGGAAGAAAAAAATTACTTGAATTTTTAACTAAGATAGAATATGTAGTAAGCTGTTTAAATAGAAGATCATTAAAAAGTAAGTAAGAGAGTTGTGAAATATTTAACATAATTATGTTACATATTGGTGGTGCAAATTATAGTATCTGAAAGATTGCTAGAAATCCTTAAGATCTTAAAAATGTCAATATTTAATATAGTTAAACGAAAAAAGTTAGGACTTTCAGGCGATCTGACTAAAGCCGGTTATGAAGAATGATAATACACAAGCACTAGTTGTGCTCGATCGCATTCCAAAGCAGAAATTATAGTTAACTATGGGACATTGATTCCAAATAGGTGATACCCCTGTTCTTATACATATGACTCTAAACTGGTAGACAAACGAGTCTATAGATCTAGGTCAAAACACTGGAACTAACTGAGCGTTCAATCACACAAGTATAAAATGGATTGTATTGACTGAAAGCAATTAAAACGATATCAGCGACAAGGATAAATGCAAGACCGTAATTTACTGTAAGGGAGCGAAAAATGAATACTCTTTCAACGCCCCAAACTCTTTCGGAATGTGTTGTTAAAAGCACCGAGATATACTATTTTCATTGTTATCACAACAATAGCTTGCAGGCGGAAGTCCGTGTTATCACGGAAAGTGTACAATGGATTGTATTGTAGTTAATGAAACCAATAGAGGTAAACATATTTTTCGACAACCCAAATACTATGAATATAACATCAGCTGCAAAGTTTTAATATACTTAAGAACATGCATATTGGACTGTAGGGGAGCCATAACCGAATATACTTACTATTCGACGAAGAGAAGAAAGAATTAAAAATGCGATAGAAACTGAGCCCAACGAGGTCAAGGTGAGAAGCCTCCTCAAAATCAATAAGTCCGTGGTTGTAATGTAATGGTTCGTAATTTTTTGTTTGCGAGCACAACTGTACAAAATTAGATGAAGAGAGTTCTTCTCAATCTACTGTAGCATGTCGAGAGAACTACATTCTCTATCATTGGCATGCTTTAGATCTAAATTAGAACAGCCAAAGGTTTTTCGTAGGAGTTCCATAAGAATTTAACTGGAAATACTCCAACATGTTATGTATATTTCAATTAGAATGCTCATTTGTTTCGTTCAAACACTTGGCTATGATGACGAAATGAAACTTTCCTTTGCTGCCTCCAACACAGCCTTCTATGAAAGGATTTTTGATTCCATGTATCACAATTCTCCGTCAGCTTCAGTATCTTGTTAGCTAATGGGAATGCTTCTAAGTATTTCATTTTCACTGGTACCATCTTCGTTAATGAATATTTGTTTTGTATACAAGTTTTAGCTGAAGAATATTACAGCGTCCCCGATATCGATGTAGTTGTAGCTCATCAATTGGCTCAATACCAATCAGCTCTTTCCACTGACTCCTCTAATTTGATAGCAAATGGGAAAGCTTCTAAGTACTTCGTTTCCAGTGGTACCATCTTCGTTAATGAATATTTTTTTATACAAGTTTTAGCTGAATAAGATCACACTGTCGCCGATATCGATGTAGCTGTAGCTCATCAATTGCCTGAGCTACAGCTACATCGATATCGATGAGCTACAGCTACATCGATATCGGCGACAGTGTGATCTTATTCAGCTAAAACTTGTATGTGGCTTGACTGTAGCTATATTTCACTCTTAGAAAATTTGTTTATTTGACGTCATACTCCATGCGTGACTTCTGATATCTCGGATCCTTCCCCAAAATCTAAAATTGTGGCTATACTGGAATAAAGTACATTGAGTTATATGAACTATTAGCTTTTAAAATGCTCACTTTTATGCAAAAACACCTATTTTATAGATTTAAAAATGTTCAAGTATTTAGCAACCGTTCTCACAACAAACAATTAATTTGCCAGGAAAAACAGTCGAAAAAAAATTTTAATGAACTATATAAAACAGAAATCCTTTTAATTTTTTCAGTTATAAACCATTTCAGATCCAACTTCCTTTCAAAATAAAAGAAAGTTAACTACATATTTCCTACAGCAATATAGTGGTTTAGCTATGTCCGTCCTACTGTCAGTCCATGTAAACCTCGTTGTCAAACTACAAATCGCAATTTTCCAGATAATTTGATGAAAATAGGCTCAAATATTTCATTTTACCAAAGGACGAAGTTGTTTGAAGATGGATTAAATCGGAGCCTTTAATTGTGGCTTGCCGTTATTTTCCTCTTAAACACTACCATTATCATAAAATTCTGCATATCTAACTCCTATATGAACATAAATCCCTCCACTAAATTTTGTTGGGATCGGTCTATAATTGATCCTAGCTCCCATATATAGGCTCTTTCAGAAAATCAGTTTTTCATCAATAAATTGCTTAAAAAGTAGTGGACAAATTTCTATATAAATGCTTTATTAAAAAGAAATCACATTTTAGATAAGTATACTCATAACTGGTATCATTCCCGACTAATATTTATACCCTACACCACTATAGTGGTGTACAAAAATATTGGTCCTACACTCACCTTAAAGTATACCGATCGATTCAGAATCATTTTTTGAGTCGATTAAGACATGTCTGTCCGTCCGTCCGTCTGTCCGTCTGTCCGGCTGGCTGTCCATCTAAACCTTGTGCGCAAGGTACAGGCCGCAATTTTCAAGATAATTTGATGAAACTTGGACCAAGCATGTTTTTGGGCACAGGGACGAAGCCCAAATTCGATCCATTATTTCACCAAGCCCCCATACAACCGTACCTCCCGATTTGGGAGGTACACAAATAAGTTTCATATAAGTATAAATGACACTGCAGATTTTCGTAATGATCGGCCCTTATTTGACCCTAGCCCCCATACAAATAAGTTTCATATAAGTATAAATGACACTGCAGATTTTCGTAATGATCGGCCCTTATTTGACCCTAGCCCCCATACAAACCCGTCTTCAAAAAATGTCTTATACGTCTAAAATTGACTTGTAACCATTTGTATCGCAATGAAACAAAACTAACTGTTATTTAAAAATATATCCTTTTCCCAAATTTAATAAGGATTGGCCCATATTTGACCTATACTCCTATATAAAGCCTCATTTAGAAAATTTTGATTTTTATCAATAACTTGCTTAAATACTTTGAAATTAAGGTAAAATTCATATAAAAGTTTTTTATGAAAAATAAAAATTTTAAAAATATACCCATGGTGTAGGATATTATATGGTCGACCATGTCCGACTATACTTTCCTACTTGTTTTTTATTAGTTTTTATTTCAAGAACTTCTTTAAAAATATATAACTATTTAAGAAAAGTTAATATATCTTTAAATAAATTTATTACATTTTACAAAAATTAGTATAAACATTTTTGAAAATTGCTAAAAAAACGAGAAACATGCAAGTAATTGTATGGTAAAAACATGAAATATTATTATAAACTCCTTAAGTTTTCATCGATTTTTATAAAATAAAATATTTAGTTTTTATGTACCTACGTGATTTTGTTATTAATGAATAAAATTAAATGCTGAATAAAATTATATTTCTTGTGTTAAGATAGGGGGCAGAATGAAATTTTTGTATTGTAAATTAATTTGAAAAAATAGTTTTCGACCATATCCCTAGCAAATTAATTCAGACTATACAATGTATAGTCTGAATCCTTATAGACAGCGGAGTCGTTTAAGAGATGTCCGTCTGTCTGTCTGTTGCAATCAGTTTTCTGAAGACCCCAGGCACTTGTGGGATCTAAATCTTTAATAAGTCTATCTGACATTCTTTCGAGAAGTTTCGTATTTAAAATCAGCAAAATCGGTTCATAAATAAAATGAAAGTCCATCAGAATCTAGTAGAGTATGCAGAGAGAATTGCAAAACACCGGATAACGTTCTCTATCATTGGCAGGCTTTAGAGCTAAACTAGAACAGCCAAAGGTTTTTCATAGAATTTCCATAAGAATTTAACTGCAAAACCCACCACATGTCCTGTCTCTTTCGATTAGAATCTTCGTTTGTTTCGTTGAAACACTTGGCTATGATGTCTGAATTAAACTTACCTTTGTCGCCGATTTCGATGTAGCTTTAGCTCATCAATTGTCTCAATAACAATCAGTTCTTTCCACTGACTCCTCTAATTTGGTTAAATTTGAAGCAGCAGCTATCGCCATTAAAACTATCACTTGTAAAGCTCTTGTAGAAGTTGCCGAATCAATTCTCTCTTAAACTTTGTTCTAGAAAACACAATTGATATGACTGTAACATCTTAAAAAACTTCTCAAAAAAGTTATATTGGAAGCAATATTATTCCTGATGTATTACTCCTTTGGACCCTATGAAGTATACATATATGGTTGTATAGTCTGGATCCTTATAGACAGTGGAGTCGAGAGATGTCCGTCCGTCCGTCTGTCTGTCTGTCTGTCTGTCTGTCTGTCTGTTAAAATCAATTTAGTGAAGACCACAGTCACTCGTGGGATCTAAATCTTTAATAATTCTATCTGACATTCTTTTCAGAAGTTCTGTATTTAATATCAGCAAAATCGGTTCATAAATAAAGGAGATATTAGCAAAAATCCAAGACAACCTCAGAAATTTTGGTCAACAAATGAGTATTTTTCACATGCAAACAAACAACAAAAACATTCAGATTGTGCTTGTTTGTGAACAACAAAACAACAACGTTTAGTATTTGTGTTTGTTGTTTTGAATCAATTTTTTATTGTCACAGAGATGGCAAAGTCTTTATAAACAAAATGCGATTTTTTTTGGAAACATTAAAGAAAAACTTAAAAAATTCTTCTTTAATTTAACACTATGGTGAAGGGTATATAAGATTCAGCATTCCAACTCATACCTCATATGAAGTGTAAATTTCAAATATCCAACATTTCATAAATTCAAATACCTTAGACAAGTGTCAATTTCTTTCAACTAACATTGAATCTAAAGTGAAATATTGATTCTATCATATGCGTAAACCACAAACACAAATTTAAATATTAGAAAATAAATATCTAAACCAGTCTATTGTTTCAAACCTCCTGAGACTCGAAGGATATCATATGTAAAAGAACGCACAGAATAAAACCTAAGATATACATACTCCGATGAAAAATGATGTTAACGCCATTTCCAGGTACATCATCTATCAATGTTTGTTTTTTTTTTTCTCCATGATGTCTCTTTGTATTGTTAAAACAATTCGTTACGAATATTGCTTTGGTTTGGTATTTTTCAATGTGTTTCTATTATTTTTTTGTTTTTCGTCAATTTAAATGGTTTTACTTTTTGTTTCAAATCCCCCAGACTATGTCAGGGAGTTGGGGTACTTGTTTAAATCAATGTATTTGTGTATTTTAAAACTAACAGAATGTAAATGCAAACAAAAAAACCTAAACCACATATTGACAACTTACATTGAAATCGCATTTTGTTATTTCAATTAAATTGTTACATATATTTTTCTTTTTGTATACAAAAATTAAAAAGTTTTATAATAGTTCTTTTCGAACAAATAAATGTTTTTTTCCTAAACAATTGTGCAAAACAAGTATATTAATCAATGTCACTTTGTATGGAAAATAAAAATTAAATTAAAACATTTAAAACAATAAAGAAATTGAGTTGAATGAATTTTAAACAAATACATTTTAACTTTATTTTTTTAAAACCTTGAGGTCCCAATTAAAGATGTGAAATAAATATGTGTCGATACTTTTAGGAGGTTCTTGTATTTTTACCACCAAAGAATTAAACTCTTCTTTACCTAATCTGGATAATTTTAGCTCTCATAATTTCAATAAGAAAATTTCTAATATCTTTTAACCACTCAACTTTAATTTCCTCTTAAGTATTTCTTTCATTGTGTTTACATACATACACACACATATTTTTAACATAATCTACGCTAATTTTTGGCCATTATCCAATTCAAATATTAAATGTATTTTTAGCGTAAATGTCTGCGAATTAATATGGCTTTTAAAACTTCATGTTTCCATTTGTCGTTTTTGTTTGTGTCATTTCATCTCTTCACTTTACTCTTTGTACCGCGAACGAGCATATTTTCGCTGTAATATATAGACAATTTTGAAAATTTTCTAATTGTTATGGTAAGAATGAAAATTAAATGACATCTTGCAGACAATTTAAGATTTCACTTTAAGTTTAAGAAAATAAAACTATTAAAACTCTTTGGTTCTTAAATAAATTCAACACAAATGAATATATATATATAGGCGAATGACGACAGTTTATTTTTAAGAAGAAATTAAATTTAAAATCACGTATTTTGTCATTATTTTAGGAATTGTTTATTTTTTGTCGCTATTTTAAGGTACTGTAAAGGGAAAAGAATGTATACTATATTTATTATAAGATATGCAATTTTAAAAGCTGTTTTTCTTCCTAAATATTGCAATTCTTTTAATAAAAATTCTAATATTTTTATTAAAACCTAACCATTAATATAAAAACAACTAAGATATTATAAACCAGTTATGAATTTTGAATATTACTTTGATTCTAATTTATTTTATCAATTTAATAACGAAAACCAAAATTTCTGAAAGTGGCTTTGAATGATGAGCAAACATAGACCGATTCAGATAAAAATTGGTGGATAGATTTATATAAGATTCATTTGTGCTATTTTTTTATGGAGTTGTTAGTGTTTATGAGTTCAAAAGCCCCTTTTAGGGAGCTCAGTTGTACGGGGGTGGTTTTATGGACCGATTTCAAAAATTGTCAATAGGCTTCGACCTTGAACCACAAAATAGTATGTAGCAAATTTCATCAAATCATCTTAAAAATTGAGACATGTAGTTTCATAACAAACTTTACATAGGCACACGGACGAACATCGTTTAAATCAACCAACCAAATATTTTACTGTGTTACAAACAATTAGTTAGTTAGTTAGTTAGTTAGTTAGTTAGTTAGTTAGTTAGTTAGTTAGTTAGTTAGTTAGTAGTTAGTTAGTTAGTTAGTTAGTTAGTTAGTTAGTTAGTTAGTTAGTTAGTTAGTTAGTTAGTTAGTTAGTTAGTTAGTTAGTAGTTAGTTAGTTAGTTAGTTAGTTAGTTAGTTAGTTAGTTAGTTAGTTAGTTAGTTAGTTAGTTAGTTAGTTAGTTAGTTAGTAGTTAGTTAGTTAGTTAGTGTTAGTTAGTTAGTTAGTTAGTAGTTAGTAGTAGTAGTTAGTTAGTTAGTTAGTTAGTTAGTTAGTTAGTAGTTAGTTAGTTAGTTAGTTAGTTAGTTAGTTAGTTAGTTAGTTAGTTAGTTAGTTAGTTAGTTAGTTAGTTAGTTAGTTAGTTAGTTAGTTAGTTAGTTAGTAGTTAGTTAGTTAGTTAGTTAGTTAGTTAGGTTAGTTAGTAGTTAGTTAGTTAGTTAGTTAGTTAGTTAGTTAGTTAGTTAGTTAGTTAGTTAGTAGTTAGTTAGTTAGTTAGTTAGTTAGTTAGTTAGTTAGTTAGTAGTTAGTTAGTTAGTTAGTTAGTAGTTAGTTAGTTAGTTAGTAGTTAGTTAGTTAGTTAGTTAGTTAGTTAGTTAGTTAGTTAGTTAGTTAGTTAGTTAGTTAGTTAGTTAGTTAGTTAGTTAGTTAGTTAGTAGTTAGTTAGTTAGTTAGTTAGTTAGTTAGTTAGTTAGTTAGTTAGTTAGTTAGTTAGTTAGTTAGTTAGTTAGTTAGTTAGTTAGTAGTTAGTTAGTTAGTTAGTTAGTTAGTTAGTTAGTTGTAGTTGAGAGGGTGAAATGTTTAAAAGTTTCTTTCCAAAAAAGAGAGCTCTACATCTATCGACAGAAGTAGTACTCTGATGGGTGAAGATCTCGACCCAAATGCAGACGAAGAGTTACTTCTCAAGTACTTCCTTCAAAATACATTCTAGTTTGGTGCCACTTAGCGCTTTCGCGTGTGGACTTCCTTTGGCGCCCTTTGAAGGAATCATGTGCATTTCAAACAGATTCCTTGTGCTGTTCTGGCCAAATATTCAAAAAGGAGCTTGGTTAACTTAACTAAATGGATATTAGGCTTTGTTGTAAGTAAGTTTGGCTTGTTGATCGAAATTCGCATATGATTTTACTATAGAAATGGATCCATTTTTATAAAGAACTTCAATTTCCCTGAATCTTGATGGTGCCAAATGTTTTGAAATTGATGCTTTAATAACTCCCACTCATTTATATTTTGTTGAGTTTGATACCAATCTTCACGGAGTATTATTTCCGTGTTACTAGCGCATCTTTTAAACCACACGATCCATCCCAACCACGTTGTAACTTATGGAACAATTAATTACAAGTTTCGAAGATCAATAGGCGTGACTCAACCGCATTTTTATATACATACATATTTAATTACATATTGATTAGACCGAAAAGGGGGGGGGACACAAAAGGGAAGAGGGGGCGGGGGAGGGAAAAGGAAGGGGGGGCAGAAAAAGGCCAGGGCGGGAAAAAAGGGGCAAGGGGGCAGAAAAAGGCCAGGGGCGAGAAAAAGGCCAGGGGGCGAGAAAAAGGCCAGGGGGCGAAAAAAGGCCAGGGGGCGAGAAAAAAGGCCAGGGGGCGAGAAAAAAGGCCAGGGGGCGAGAAAAAGGCCAAGGGGGCAGAAAAAGCCCAAGGGGGGAGAAAAAGGCCAAGGGGGAGAAAAAGGCCAAGGGGGCAGAAAAAGGCCAAGGGGCAGAAAAAGGCCAAGGGGGCAAAAAAGGCCAAGGGGCAAAAAGGCCAATGCAAAAAATTCCAATTTTCAGAAAAATTCCAATTTTCATAAAAATTCCAATTTTCATAAAAATTCCAATTTTTCATAAAAAAATCCATTTTTACTAGAATCTTGCTTATAACCATTTCTAGCAACGTAAAAGAACGACTTTTGCAGTTTTTCATTTTTCAAAATACGTATTTGCCGTTGCCAAAAGTTTACTTAAGGCCTTTTAGTGAACTCTAAAAAAAACAACAACAACATAGCTGTTTGGCTTATTTAGTGGAGACACAATTTATTGAGAACTGCATAGTAAGCATTGTTTGTGATTATTAAGCTAGTATAGCATTTTTTAAGAGGTGTGTGTTTCGTATGCATATTTTCGCCATGATATTAACTGTTAGATACCACTTATTATATATCATTGGAAAGGTAATGAAGTCTAGTTTTAAAGCTGTTAATAGTAATATGACTGGCTTAAGTATTTTAAGAAATTAGGCGGTATAATTAAAATAAAATATTTTTTTGCTCTATTTGCATAGGGTATCACATAATCGAGTTTGACTTAATTATATTTTTGCAACACTTCATTTTGTCTTATTGAATGCAAAAAAGTATGAAAAACGTATAAACAGCATCACGTAATGTTAATCATTGCATTTATATCATTGATGTATTTTTTTTTTTTTTGCCTTTTGATGCCGTGGCACGTTCCTAATTCTTGATGTCAGTTGCTTTTATTGTTAACTTAATCTCGGAGCACTTAACAAAATGACAATTGTCTCCGGAGACTTTACAAGATGAGCAATTTTCTATACAAAATTTTACTTATTTATTCTTTGAGTGATATTTTTTTTGTTACTTCAAGGAAGTTACTTAAACAAAGAGCAAGAGAATAAAAATTAAAGATATAAAACAAATTTAATTTCACCTGCTTGGAAGGAAAATAAAATTTAAAGATTAAATTTAATTTCATTGATTTCATTTCTATTACAGTTAGTCTTTTGTTTTATCAACCTTATAATTGTTTTAAATTTATACATCAATAATTTTATTATTTTAATGATAGATTACTGACAAAATGCAATCAATTGCATTTGAAATGCGCTTCATTAATAAAACATAGCAGGTATGAGTGTTCTTATAAATAATTTAGATGAATGAAAAAAAAGAAAAAACTAAATAAAATTAAAGTGTGTTTAGGTAAAATCACTTTAAATCTTAAAGAAAATGTGTTATATTAGAGTTAATGGATGATTAATTACGGGTCTCCGTTAAGAAAAGTGACTTAAATTTGTCTTAAATTATCTTAAGAAAAGAAGACGAAGAAGTTATATTAATGATTCTATATCACACAAATCAATCTTAATGTGTTGTAACCTACCAAAGGTTATAAAATAGTGTGTTTGTCTCAAAAAGTCAAATTTATTTAGTTTTTATATATGTAGGTTTTGATTTATACCGAATATGTTGAAGAAAAAAAAAAAGATTTTCTTTGTTATAAATTTGCTTTAGAATATAATCTGTTGTTTATAATTACTTGACCATAAAACAGGACAATTTTAAATTCTTCCTTAGAAAATCATCACAGATACATTTATATGTTATGGAGAAAAGGCTTAAGATAAATTATTATAGGAAAAGTGACATTTTCTCTTATCGGATCGAATTAATTATAACAATTAAGGAAAGCAAAATGTGTGGATAAAAGAACATGCCATTATATCATAATTCCCAATTCTATCTAGATAAACGTCCTGCAAAATCATTGATTTACTTCCTAAACAACAGGTATAACCTAAAGGAAATTGTAAACTAAACATAATGAAATTCATTAAATTTAAATCATTCCGGAAATTATTGTTTTAGAAGAAATCTGTTAATAATAAAAGATTCATGATTCTCAGCATACATTTTAATCTAGTTTTATTATTATTAATAGCTTTAAAAACTAGACTTCATTACCTTTCCAATGATATATAATAAGTGCTATCTAACATTTGATATCACGCGAAAAAATGCATACTAAACACACACCTCTCAAAAAATGCTTTACTAGCTTAATAATCACAAGTGATGCTTACTATGCGGTTCTCAATAAATTGTGTCTCCACTAAATAAGACAAAGAGTTCTATGTTGTTGTTGTTTTTTTAAAGTTTATTAAAAGGTCCTAAGTAAACTTTTAGTAACGGCGAAATACGTATTTCTAAGTTTTGAAGAAATAGCAAAATGCGTACTTTTACGTTGGTAGAGGTCCCTATAAACTAGTTTTTATGAAAAATTGGAATTTTTATAAAAAATTTGAAATTTTATGAAAAATTGGAATTTTTATGAAAAATTGGAATTTTTATGAAAAATTGGAATTTTTATGAAAAATTAGAATTTTTATGAAAAATTGAAATTTTATGAAAAATTGTAATTCTTATGAAAAATTGGAATTTTTATAGAAAAATGGAATTTTTATAGAAAAATTGAATTTTTATAGAAAATGGAATTTTTATAGAAAATGGAATTTTTATAGAAAAATGGAATTTTTATAGAAAATGGAATTTTTATAGAAAAATGGAATTTTTAAAGAAAATGGAATTTTTATAGAAAAATGGAATTTTTATAGAAAATGGAATTTTTATAGAAAAATGGAATTTTTATAGAAAAATGGAATTTTTATAGAAAATGGAATTTTTATAGAAAAATGGAATTTTTATAGAAAAATGGAATTTTTATAGAAAAATGGAATTTTTATAGAAAATGGAATTTTTATAGAAAAATTGGAATTTTTATGAAAAATGGAATTTTTATAGAAAAATGGAATTTTTATAGAAAAATGGAATTTTTATGAAAAATTGAAAATGTTATTAAAAAAATGGAATTTTTATGAAAAAAATTAATTTTAACTCAAACGAAAAATCTTAAATTTTGTGTCAACAAACCATTTTAGGAAGTACTAATCAATATGTAATTAAATATGTATATAAAGTTGCGGTTGAGTCACGCCTATTGATTTTCGAAACTTGTAATTAATTGTTCCATAAGTTACAACGTGGTTGGGATGGATCGTGTGGTTTAAAAGATGCGTTAGTAACACGGAAATAATACTCCGTGAAGATTGGTATCAAACTCAACAAAATATGAATGAGTGGGAGTTATTAAAGCATCAATTTCAAAACATTTGGCACCATCAAGATTCAGGGAAATTGAAGTTCTTTATAAAAAAAGATCCATTCTATAGTAAAATCATATGCGATTTCCGACCAACAAAGCCAAACTTATTATAACAAAGCCAAATATCCATTTAGTTAAGTTAACCAAGCTCTCTATTCAATATTTAGCCAGAACAGCACAAGGAATCTGTTTCAAATGCACATGATTCCTTCAAAGAGCGCCAAGGGAAGTCCACACGCGAAAGCGCTAGTGGCACCAAACTAGAAGGAGGGGAAGGAAGGACGGGAGAAGGAACGCGGCGGCGGGAGGGGGAAGAGGAAACGGAAACAGACAGGCACCGCGAACGAACGAACGAACGAACGAACGAACGAACGAACGAACGAACGAACGAACGAACAACGAACGAACGAAACGAACGAACGAACGAACGAACTAACGACGAACGAACGAACGAAACGAACGAACGAAACGAACGAACGAAACGAACGAACGAAGAACGAACGAACGAACGAACAACGAACGAACGAACGAACGAACGAACGAACGAACGAACGAACGAACGAAAACGAACGAACGAACGAAAGAACGAACGAACGAACGAACAACGAACGAACGAACGAACGAACGAACGAACTAACGAACGAACGAAAGAACGAACGAAACGAACGAACGAACGAACGAACGAACAACGAACGAAAGAACGAACGAACGAACGAACGAACGAACGAACGAACGAAAACGAAAACGAAAACGAACGAACGAACGAACGAAACGAAAACGAACGAACGAACGAACGAACGAACGAACGAACGAACGAAACGAAGAACGAACGAACGAAAACGAACGAACGAACGAACGAACGAACGAACGAACGAACGAACGAACGAACGAACGAACGAACTAACTAACGAAACGAACGAACGAACGAACGAACTAACGAACGAACGAACGAACAACGAACGAACGAACGAACGAACGAACTAAACGAACGAACGAACGAACGAACGAACGAACTAACGAAAGAACGAACTAACTAACTAACTAACTAACTAACGAACGAACGAACTGAACGAACTAACGAACTAAACTAACTAACTAACTAACTAACTAACTAACTAACGAACTAACTAACTAACGAACTAAACTAACTAACTAACTAAGCTACTAACTAACTAACTAACTAACTAACTAACTAACTAACTAACTACTAACTAACTAACTAACTAACTAACTAACTAACTAACTAACTAACTAACTAACTCAACTAACTGAACTAACTAACTAACTAACTAACTAACTAACTAAAAACTAACTAACTAACTACTAACTAACTAACTAACTAACTAACTAAACAACTAACTAATAACTACCAAACCTAACTAAACTAACGAACTAACTAAACTAACTGGTTATAATTTTTCTGCCTGACAGATTTCTTGGAAGTTTCAGATATAAATAGAGTCATTGGACGGGCTTCTGCGGTCCTCTTTATATCCTACACCACTATAGTAACACCAAAAAATATTAGCCCTGCACCCACTTTAAAGTATACCAGTCGGCTGAGAATCAGTTTTTGAACATCACATTTAATAGTTGGTGTAGGTTATCATATGGTCGGCCACGCCCGACTATAGTTTCTTACTTATTTTATATTACAAATTTTTAAACGAAAATATGATCCAACATTTGTTGAACTTCGCGCGCTACTGTTATAAAAACTAAATGTCCATTTGAAAAACCTCTTTTCATTGGAGTAGAGCAATGTGTTAGCTACCGAATAAACTACGTATCTCCAAATTTAGAATGATCTCTGTTATTATTTAGTGAAGTTTGACCCAATATAACTAAACAATCTGGGTAGTTATTAATCATCACTAAGCCGTTGGTTAACATTCAACTGAATATCGGCGTAAAAAGTTAAGTTGAACTTTGTCGCCGACTAAGTTTTTATGAAAATAAATAATCTTTCAGAATTATGTGTATTTAATTAATATTGGTTAAAGGATCAACTAAAGTTTATGGATATAAAAATATTCTGTAGGAAGTAATTTACAAAAAAACACAAACTATTTTTAAGTGGAAATTTGTTTAAAATATTTGTTGAGTAAATTATTGATTATCTTTGATTATTAAATTTGTAAATTTACTTTAAAAGTAACACTTACCAACATAGGTATCATTGGGTATTGTAATTTTTAACAACTTAATACCAGCTGACAAACATACACTTTTCTAATTTAACCACAAAAATATCATAATAATCCATCATAGCCTGTCATTTTTAAACTGAAATCAATTAAAAATCTAAAATTTCTTTTCATTATAGTACAAAAAAGAAACACACACACAAAAATGACATATTGACTTATACAAATGCATTGAGTATAAGGCAATATAAGCTGATTAAATGCTGAAAATATAGAATGCAGCAGATATTATTGAAATGACTGATATCTATATGATTTGAATAGAAAGGAAATGAAAAGAGAAAAAAAAATTGACAAAAGCAATATTTTGCAATTGTAAAACTTACAATATCAAACGAACTAAAAAGAATACATAAATATAAAACACTTTATCATAATCGATCAAATAGAATGTGTTTAGAAAATGCCAAACATACAATACCAACCATATAAATCACTATAATTTCTAAAATGTTTCTGTGTCATTGTGGGGTTATTATCTTTTTACATTATCTTGAAAATTCAATAAAAAAATGCCACAATTTCTAAAAACTAAAATAAATAACTTAGAAAGTTCTTAAATGACCCAAACGATTTCATTTCATTCAATTTAATTTCTCATTTATTTGATTTCTTTTTTATACCCTACACCACTTTAGTGAGGAGGGTATATTGGGTTTGTGCTGATGTTTGTAACGCACAATAATATTGGTCCTATACCCACCTTAAAGTATACCAATCGGCTCCGAATCATTTTCTGAGTCGATTTAGCTATGTCCGTCCTTCTGTCCGTCCGTCTTTCCATGTAAACCTTGTAATCAAACTACAGGTCGCAATTTTGAAGATAATTCAATGAAATTTGGTACATGATCTTCTATTGTCCCAGGGACGAAGCCTATTGAAAATGGTTAACATCGGTCCATTATTTCACCTAGCCCCCATACAACTGAACCCCCGAATAGGGCTTTTAAACCTTGGAATCAAACTACAGGTCGCAATTTTCGAGTTAATTCAATGAAATTTGGCACATGATCTTTTATGGTACCATAGATGAAGCCTGTTGAAAATGGTTTACATCGGTCCATTATTTCACCTAGCCCCCATACAACTGAACCCGCCGAATAGGGCTTTTAAGTTCATAATTATGTTTAATATACTCATATCTCGACAAAAAGCTGCAAAAACCAAGTTGTATACAAGACTTGATGACCCTCACGAATTCCATAATAATAGGTTCTCACATGACCCTAGCCCCTATGAAAAGACTCCATCAAAATTTCACTTAAATGTCCACAATTTTATTCAACAATAAACGGCTTAAGTATGTATATCTAAGGCAAGGTACAATTCAACTTAAATGCTTTATTATGGCAACTAAATCACATTATATTTTTGTCAAAGGTGTAGGGTATTATATGGTCGGCCTCGCCCGACTATAATTTCTTACTTGTTTTTTTTATGTTTTTTCTGTTTTTGTCTTTCAGTATCATTTGATTTCCATTTCGTAATATAGTTCAGTCATAAATTAAAACTAATCAAATTTGATCTTCTTTAATATGACGACCACTAACTTAAAAGCAAAGTTGTATTTGAAATGGGCGACTATATAAAATACCGCCACTAAGACCGACAGACATCTATTCGAATCAAATCATTTACAAGATTGAAGAAAAAACAATAGACCATCATTCCTTTACATACTCTGGAAATTGTTGTTTTCACATCTGTGGCAAACGGCAATACATGTGTCTACATAACTTATTAAAAGAAAATTGTAAAGAACTCTTCATATTCTTACCAAGAGTAGGAGGAGGTATGAAGTTAGTTTTTTTTTTTTTATCTCTCCGGTCTATGTGACAATGACTTTAAATGACATCAGAATTAAGATTGTTAGAAATAGAAAAAAACAATACATTCTGTTACAATTTCTTTTATCGGGAAATAATGTGTGGTAAATTATACATTGTTGTGTTGGTTTTTTTATTTGACCACCCACTTATAGTTTCATAAAGCATTTTTTTTATTGCAAGTTTGTTTCTTGTAAAATGTTTGTAATCAATAAAAAAAACTTAACTTACAACTAGCTATAGACACACTTTTATTAGAGACATTGTTCTAACTGTATAGGACAGCTAATGACCAGTATGTTTTCAATGTTCATTGAGTGTTGCAACATTATTAATAGCATTTACTGCAAATTAGTTTTTTTGTTCATTTAAAAAGAGTTCCATTTGAAAGTTATCAGATTTGAGTTTAATTTAGCATCTAACGGCGACTGCATTTCCACAAAGGAACAGCTACCAAATGTGCATGTTAGAAGTTTTTCCATTTTACTAAATTGATGAAAGAATCTTGTTTCCATTTTGGATTTGTCCACAGTTTATGAAAACACATCATCATTTGTTTTTAAAAATGATCAACTTTGTGCTCTGTTTGGTTTTAGATAAAGAGGGCGGCTGGGTAAAGCCTGGCATTATAGAATAGGAATATTAACAAGCCATGTTCACGATTTACGTATGTCGAAGTGCATTACGTGAACATAAGCCAAGAGCTTGTTAGACTTGTGCTTTAGCACACAGGAGGCCAGTCCATCTGCAAACATTTTGTTCATGTTCTCGAGCTATATAACTCAGAGATTAAAAAGCATCACTTTCGGTTACCGCCACTTAGATTAGAGGGCCTCCATTGATTCGGCAACATTACCTAGAGACTTAATCGGTACTACCGAAATACGAAACTATTAAAAATCCTAAAAGTTGTTTTTACTCTCAGAGAACACACGGTGTTAAGTCTGGTATGACCAAAGTAAATGCTGAACATACCTTGACAAGGGTACATCCGTCACAATTCAATTAGCACACATCATTTTTATCCGACACATTTATTAAGAAAAACATCAGGCACATACTCTCTAGGTATACAGGTGTATGAAAGATGGTTGCGGTCCACATACCCCCATATACATCCCGTGTCATATACACTTGACACCAACTCATTTCTAAAGATTAATCACAAAGTCAGTACTCTGCGGAGTTAATGTCGAGTGCTTAACGTGAACACCTGCCGTGTTGGCCTTTTTCAACCACTGGGTGAGCTTCAGTGATGACTCAGCACCGACCCATTCGGTCCAGTATATGTGCACTTTGCTCAAGTACTGGAGCTATTCAATCGCGGACCATTGCTGACCCGTTTCTTAACTTCCGAGATGCAAAAACATCACTTCCGTTTACAACCATGCAAATGGGATGGCCTCTGTTGACTCGGCAACAGCACCTAGAGACGTAACCGGTAGACCGAAGTACGAATCCATTAAATAAGCCGAGTCTTTGTTGTTACTCACAGTTACACAGTGTGGTAATTCTGGTATGAACAGAGTTTGCGCTGAACATACCTGGACAAGGAAGGAAAATTCAATGGTATCACTTGTATAAGATACCTTTCATCTATCACCATTCAACCCGACACACTCATAAGAGAACAACATACGAGAGACTCACCCTAGGTATACGGGCGGATGAGTTCCGTATACCCCGACATTCATACTGTATCATATACAATTAACACCAACTCATTTCCAACGCTTAGTCCCACAGTCACTCCTCTGTGGGGTATCTGTTGCCATTCGGCAACAGCACTAAACTTATCCCGAAATATAGATTTCACCGTGCATCAGTCTTTTAACTGCAACTTACTCTACCCGCGAATTTGGGTTGAAACCACAGCCACTAGGTGTATCCCGAAGGAACCTTAACCAACTGACACAGACAGGACAAGTCCTGAGGGCAACTGGCCACCCGTACTACCAGATTATGTAGTTCCCTGGTCAGACCCCATAACAAATCATTCCAAGGACTAGCCGAGGAGTGAAATGACATCCCCAGTTTATAGTCCTGGCAGACTAAAGGTACTGGTAGCACCTCTTTAATCCGGGATTGCAATACACCAAGATGAGGGTCTTTCATCAACGAAACATGCCCCGGGGACGTTCTCTGCGGGGTCGAATGTCGAGTGCTTAACGTGAACACCTGCCTTGAAGGCCTTTTTTTCACGGTTGTCTTTTTCATCCACTGGGTAGAATACAGACGGTCTACCACGCGCCCCTGAATCCTTCTATGAAGAACTTAGGTGGCAATTTTTGTACATGGCTGAGACGTTTCATGTACAAGCACTTTGCTGAAGAACTCGACCTATCTAATCTCTTGCCATATTAGCCGCGTTACGGAGTGACTGGCAGCATGGGATCAATCCCTATGCAAATCCCGACAAGGAAGAAGCAATCACTGGCCTAAAGTCAATAGAAGGGGCGACAAACCCCAGCGTCAGGTGAAATCAATCTTCCTTTCATGCAAGATTGCATTATTTCAAATGCAATCCCCATCAACTAATGAGCCATTCCAGAGCATTCCTTAACCTCTTTAAAAGCCCGCGCAACCACACTGTTCTCTGCGGGGTGTCTGTTGTCTCGGTAACAGCAACGAACTTATCCAATAATATATATATATACTTCACCGTTCATAAGTCGTTTAACCAACAATCTCTTCTCAAGGGTTTGAGTTTAAATCACAGCCACCACGTACACTTCGAAGGAACCTCTCCCACAACCGAGATAAGACAAAGTCTAAAACTCTGCCCTGTTGAATATAGGAAATATTTTATCATAACCATTTTATGGTCCCGGCAGACTAGAGGTACTGCTAGCTCCTCTTTTTCCCAGGCTTGCAATAACACCAAGATGAGAAGGGCCATCAAGGTAATATGCCCAGGGGGGAATTCGCGAATAGTCAAATGTTGTAGTGAGTAGTGAACATAGTTAACCGAAAGGAGATAAGTGAGTTATATCTTGTCTCGCCCCTTAGGAGCTAATCGTGATTGCCGGATAGTCTTACATGGTGGTCTATATGGACGTGAACTAGAAGTAAACGAACCATAAAAACAAGCCCATTAAGTTTTCTTCTAAAATATTCTGAAATTATGTAGGGCCAAAGATCAGATTAAATACTAACTCTGTACTGGAATCAAGTATTTTGTCTAAGAAAAGCCGTTCTTAACGTAGTTCCGACAGAGCAGCGGATTGATGTATTTCAGATTAATATTTTTTTGGGAGTTGTAAATTCCAGATTCGACATTTGTATTTATATCTTTCCCAAATAGGTGTTTTCTTCTTGGAAAAGTTTTCATGTTACCTGTTAGCCAAATAGACGGTACGGACGGACTCAGTTTATACCTCTTAATTAAAGCATACACCATTATTTTGCCTGTTCTAATATAGGAAAACTAAAATATTCCAACATTTCTAAAATTCTATTTAATCGGAAATAGAAAATAAAATAAATGCAAGTTTTGTTGACCATAAACTTTGATTTTTACTACCATCCATCCATAAATACTCTAACAAAATGTTTAAGTTAAAATTTATTTGATTGGAAATACAACACACCTTACACCTATAGAAGACTTACGTCCAGTACAAAGCGTAGGTATGCAAATGTATATTCTGCTGGTTGAAATTTAATACACACTATATGGCTTCTTACATGTGTAGTTTAACTGAATTTCTAACGATGTCATTTTGTCAATCTCATGTTACAGTTAATGTGAAAAACTTAAACGGTCATAATTCAAAAACGCAATTAACTAACATTTTATCACTTCAACAATTTAAGAAATAAAAGGTGAAATAAATAAAAGTGTCTTTTAGAAAACATAAATTAGAAAAGAAAAACACAACATATACACTTGTACGGCCAGCATCAACATCATGGTCATCATGTCAGATGCTGAGATGCAACAATAATTGAGTTAAAGTTAACGGATATTTAAATAAGTCATTAAATTTAGATTCAGAAAAAGAAATCTTATGATATAAGCTGTAGTTTTTTTAGGTTCTTTGCCGTTTAATTATTTTCCATCTTAAGATTGAAATGGAAATTTAAGAAGACATAGAGACTTATTTGTATAAAGATTTGAAATGACTAATTTCAATTTTCTAGTTGCAAGAGTAAAGGCTGTAAAGGACAGTGAGTGAGAAAAGTAAATGTTCGAAATCAAAACACTAGTTAAGAATCTTCAAGTACGTTTATATTTTAAAAACACTGTTAATATTTATTAACATTTATGCAACAACGCATGCCACTAAAATTTAATTTTACAACCCATAAGACTAATACCGCTGCTTACGAGTAGGCTGGCACTGACGATGACGTCGACGAAGATGATGACGTTCATCATATCTTTAATCATGATGGGAATGGGAATTATGATGATGGTACCGGGATTTAATCTATGTCCATTCATATACATACATATGTAGACACGTTCGTTTGTTTGTTTACAACGAGTGTTTGGTGTTACCTCAACTAATTGTAAAACAACTAAACAACATGATGTTGTTGTTTTACTACCGAAACATTATAAAAACATTTTTGTTTTTGTATGTTAGATATAAACCTAAATACAAACATAAATAAATGTGTACGTACATGTGTTTCTTCTAATGTATTTATAGCAACCATAAACTTGTTCATACATAAATATTATATGCCGGGACATGTAGTGTAGTACTTGGATTTTTGTTAAAAAAAAAACCTCCTAAAAGAAGTCATCATAAAAGTAGAGAAGGCGGTGGTAACACATTCCCAATGACCCGCATATGAGAAAGTTCATTTAATTCATAGGAAGATATGTTTGTTTTGGTTGTTGTTTTTTGCTATTGGTTAGTTTATTGTCTTTTTTAATGGAAAAGATAATTAGGCGGTTTTAACAGCTAAAATTTTAGCGCTTTTTTGTTGTTATTAATGTGTACTGAATATCATTAGCCGTATAGCGTATAGCCGTAAACCAGTCAATAACAACTTAAATATCAATCAAAAAAGTCTAAGTCATTTAATCCGTAATAATTCTCCATAAGAAACAATTTTGGGGCTTCCCAAAGTGAGTTCCTAGGAAATCGTGGAAAGGAAAGCATAGACAGTGGCCTTTAGAGTATTTTTAAGTAGCAGGACTTAACCAGTTGTCCTTGCTGCAACTGGTTAATGTCTATGTCCTGCTAACTTCTGGATATATAAATAATACAAGAGTTTCCTCCATACATGGATCGACTGCGACATTTAGCCAAGAATAACAAACTAAACGGAAAATATGTTGAATAGTAGGGTTGAACCTACTTCCTTCACAGGCTTGATACTTAAAGAAAACCAATATAGTTGCGTATGTTGGTGATACATATTGCGCTTCTTATCAAAGACAAACTATAATCATGAGTTCGATAAACAGCTTTGATTTCAATTCGAAAAATGGCGCTAGATGGTAAGGTTTTCCTTTTTGGCTATTCCTGAACTCTAAGACCTCGTGGAAAGTCAAATTAGCTGCTCAATTTCGTCTACTCTTTCAAGAAAACTAATCGATGCTCTCAACTTTAACTATCGAACTGTTTTCTTAATTGCTTTCACTGGCTGTTCCAACTTAGATGGCAGACTGTAGAGTTGATATTGGTTCTATGAAATGAGGGCGTTTCGTAAAATAATATTCGTACATATTCCTTTCACCGAGATATCAACATGAACGACGAATGTAATCCAAAAGAAATGGTACTCTGGCGTTGCACTATTGGCACTTGTTTACGTCCTGTTTTTCAGTTACAGAAACTTTGACACTCTTTTCTTGACTTGATATAAATTTGTTTTGGTATTAGATTATCGCACACGTGGGTTCTATGGGTCCCTATGTGCTACATGGAAAGATATTAAGAGAAGATGAAAATGCAGAGAAATGGGTGCCAGAGTTGAGCTTGGAAGTTGTGAAGCATAGATGCAATGAGAATGCGATCAGTAGAAGGAGATAGAAGCAGAAGAGAATTCAGATCAAGGAGAATTGAAATGAAGAGTGTTCCAAAAATCACACAGACACCATTGTGGTGCAATCGCGAGTGGCTTTTTCTAAGCCAGTTACAATGTCTGATAAAGGCGTTTAAGCAATCAAACCTAATGTCAGATTAGTCTTCAAAGAATCGACGCAACGAGATCTCGAAGCGCAGTTGTAGCGCAGTAATACAATCATATGATTCCTATTCTTTGTCGTCGTGACAACTTCCACAGAGGTCATTATAAGGTTTGCCAAGACGTTTAGCATGGATATCGAGCTTACAGCAGCCTATTGTGATTGCCATCATGTTACTTAGTTGGAAACGATTGAGTTACAAAAAAGCTCCTCTCTTTTCGTGCCATCCGTAATCCTGGAAAGAGGTACTTTATTCCAAAATCGACTGCCGGTGCTCCATAGTCTGAAGTATCTTGAGTGCATCCTCAAGTGATATTGTGTTCTGATGAATCTTTGATACCTCAACTGTAACTTCATCCTCATAGATAACAGTTTTATATTTCAGAGAACACTATGAGTAAGCAATTCATGGAAAAGTTTTACTGAAATAAAGCAAGATCAATCCTTTAAGTGTATCTCTATTAGCCAAAGTTGAGATCGTAGGCGTTCTTTTGCTTGAGTATATGATACCGTACTCAAGTAAGTTTTGACAATACCAATTATATAATTCCGGGTTCTTCTGGGGTCGATAATATTACATCGTATTTAACATTTTAAAAGTCTCCTTCTAACGTCTATTCTCCAAACTTAAAAAATTTCTCTATGTATCCAACTAGAGAGTATTAAACAGATTTGCCTTTAGAAAAAGTATGTTGAGAAGGAGTTAGTCTTATATTTTATTGAAATTTTTACTGGACACTGTTAGACTACCCTTGTACGGCTGAAGAAGATGAATAATCGCTACAATAACTCTCATAAGAATTTAGACAAAGCTTAACGGAGAGCGTACATAGACAATCAGCTTCTGTCGAATAATTCAAGTTATCAGAAATTTAAGAAACTGAGTAAGCATGTACTTATTCGCTGATTCCATCGTTGTAGGAACTTTAGAGATAATAGACGTTAGACGAGGGATTTACACATACATATATCTTTATAACTACCGATTTCGAGTTATGTTACAAAATCAATGTTCAACCTTTTTAAATTAACAAGTTCTTAAAAAAGTAAACACTTTTGAAAACCCCCCAAATTACTTCCCCAAAACCCCAACATTGACTACACTCTGACAGTATATTTTAGCTCAATTCACTTTTCACATTATAGCTGGAAGTTATAAAATAATTTTACCTGTTGCCATGTCTTTAGTGCCAAAAGCTTATTTTCCTATTTACATTTTTGCCTACTCATAACACATCATAGACATACATAGATTAGAAATTAATTCTACATGTGTTAGAATGTATGGTTGCCGTTGTCAGTTTGCCAAAGTATCCACAATGTGTTGAGTGAATGGCCTTCTCCACAACACGCCATACCACTCAACTCCATTAGACATGTTAAGTATCTGAAGACGAAGACGTAAGTAGAGAAGTCTTCTCTATCCTTAATAACAACATCTAGCATCTCTAAGTCTAAGCTGTGACTGTGTGTGTGATATGATGACAATGATGTAGATGATGATAAGGTTGCTGTCGCAAACATTGTGTCTGTTTATTCTATGTGTTTGTGTTAAAAATGTTGATCATAAAATTGTGTTTAACGATCACAAACAAACACATAGAATAGCTACAACAGCAACTACAACAACAACAATGGCAACTTTAACAACCGTCATATTATGCAACATAAAAATTATGACAAGTTGTTACATGTTGTTGCACACAACATGCCTATTTCCTTTTTTAGTGGCATAAAAACTAAATGTTTATATTGTATTTGTTTAAATTTGCATTAAAATTTATTTAATGTTTTCTTAAGCAGACTTTAACAAAGTTTCGATTTACTACGTTAGCAACATGTATAAGAATCTACTTGTATACTCTCGATAAAGATCTAAGGCAAGAGTTAAGTACTCTTGCAAATTAGCCACAATATTATGGTCATAGAATAATGTTGACATGTTGCTATATTTCCTTTTTCAGAATTGGAAATAATAATATTTTTACAAGAAAATATTTATATATTTGTAATATTTATATATGTATATGTAGTATAATTGCTTTTCAATTCGACTTTGGTTAACTTAATAACTTTGATAAAAAGTTCTGTTAAATTTTCCACAGATTTACTTTTCAACTGAGCGAAGGCAAACCGTATAGTCGACCTTGTTCGACTAGACTTGGACTTTTGAGTTGCAACTGTTTTATTTTCTGGCTGAAGGATAAAATATAAGAAATTATATTCATACTCCACTACGTAAAAACCTATACCGATTACTCTGCATGGCTCCAAGTCGAGATTTATAATAGATATTTATACCCTACACCACTTTAGTGGGGAGGGTATATTGGGTTTGTGCTGATGTTTGTAACGCACAATAATATTGGTCCTTTACCCACCTTAAAGTATACCAATCGGCTCAGAATCATTTTCTGAGTCGATTTAGCTATGTCCGTCCGTCTGTCCGTCCGTCCGTCCATGTAAACCTTGTAATCAAACTACAGGTCGCAATTTTGAAGATAATTCAATGAAATTTGGTACATGATCTTTTATTGTTCCAGGGACGAAGCCTATTGAAAATGGTTAACATCGGTCCATTATTTCACCTAGCCCCCATACAACTGAACCCCTCGAATAGGGCTTTTAAAACTTGTAATCAGACTACAAGTCGCAATTTTGGAGATAATTCAATGGAATTTGGCAGATGATCTTTTATGGTACCGTAGATGAAGCCTGTTAAAAATGGTTTACATCGGTCCATTATTTCACCTAGCCCCCATACAACTGAACCCCTCGAATAGGGCTTTTAAACTTTGTAATCACACTACAGGTCGCAATTTTGGAGATAATTCAATGAAATTTGACACATTCTCGTTTATGGTACCGTAGACAAAGTCTGTTGAAAATGGTTAACATCGGTCCATTATTTCACCTAGCCCCCATACGACTGAACCCCCCGAATAGGGCTTTTAAACTTTGTAATCAAACTACATGTCGCAATTTTGGAGATAATTCAATGAAATTTGGCACATGATCTTTTATGGTATCGTAGATGAAGCTTATTGAAAATGGTTAACATCGGTCCATTATTTCACCTAGCCGCCATACAACTGAACCCCCGAATAGGGCTTTTAAAACTTGTAATCAAACTACAGGTCGCAATTTTGGAGATAATTCAATGAAATTTGGCACAAATGGCACGACAAAAAAGCTGCAATAACCAAGTTGTATACAAGACTTGATGACCCCCACGAATTCCATAATAATATGTTCTCATATGATCCTAGCCCCTATGAAAAGCCCCCATCAAAATTTCACTTAAATGTCCACAATTTTATTCAACAATAAACGGCTTAAGTATGTATATCTAAGGCAAGGTACAATTCAACTTAAATGCTTTATTATGGCAACTAAATCACGTTATATTTTTGTCAAAGGTGTAGGGTATTATATGGTCGGCCTCGCCCGACTATAATTTCTTACTTGTTCAAGCATTGCAATAGTTTTGCTTGACAATTTTCAAACACTCTTATATATGTAAGTGTTGATATCAAACAATTTCAGCAGCAATCCTTGATGTCATAGACTTCCAAAATTTCAAACAACGGACGAACAAAACTAAATGTGAAGATTTTTTCTATAAGTTACAAACATCATCACAAACTCACTACATTACTATAGGGTATTAAAGCAAAAGAAAACGAAACAAAAAAATCATAATTTCTTTTCATTAACGAACTACTCCATTTAGACTTTGTCATAAGTGGAAAACTTCTGTTTGTCAAAATGAATTCCTAAGTACATGATAAAGTTAATGTAATGCACACATTGCAATGTCAACAACCACAACCAAACGTATGACGGCTACAAGACAAGTACAACAAGTAGTAAAAGCTATATTTATTGTTGATGTTATGCTGCTACTGTTAGCATTTTGCTGCTGCTCCTGCTGCTGCTGTTGATGACGATAATGACAACAGCACATGCAGTAAACAGAATACGAAAAGAAATATATAAAAGGAAAAATCACACATCTGAATGACAGCATCATTAACATTAGCAACATTATGGAAAAAAAAGAAAACGCAGTACAATATACACGTATGTAGTAAGTAACTACATACTAGTATGACATAATAAAAACTACTTACTTACTTACTTAAAGTTTCGTGTATAAATGAAGTTCTTTTTACACAAAAACCAACACTTTTTCATTTGTAAAGTTTTGCTGCAAAAAGAATATTTGCATAGCATACATAGTTTTCAATTTAATTTTAAGAGCTTAAGTATTAAAGTTTGACATACATATACATGTGTAGGTATGTATGTACATGTTTTTTTAAATAAACCAAAAGTAGGAAATTTAACTGAGAAATTATTGGTTTACTTTTTGCTAAGATATATTGTTCCTTTGTCGAAAGCTTTCCATCAATATACAGACTGTAATATTCATAGGATATTGTTAATTCCGTTAGGATCTTATTCCATAACAATTGTCCTCCCAACAATGATCACTTTCACCAAATTTTATTCATCTTATATGATTTTCTTCTCTCATACTCTTGTATATCTAATTATAAGTTTTAGAACTCTAAGCTCTCATGGAAACGTTGGGCTGAAAGTCGAATGAATGAACTGCTTTGAGCTTTCAATTCTTGCAAGCTTCATACTGTATACACACAGCCGTCATAAGATCTGTTGGACCGCGAATGAAACCTCAGCACATTTGCCAATTTCATATAACAACCGGTTAGAAGAAAATCCTGGACATAACAATTACATGAAGTGTATTATTACTAAATCGGTTTTGAGACTCAGAACTCAGATGACACATTGTCTATTTTACATGAGTTCCAGGGCATTCAAGGATATGAAATTTCCCGAAAATGGAAAATTAACGGATCGTTCTTTGATGAAACAGTTTTGCAGTTCACAAGTATATATCAGCAAAATCATCTCTTAACTCTTTCACTTTCTTTTTTAATTTTTCTTGATTTTGAGCATAATTTTGAGTTCACAAAGAAAAATAATTCACTACATGCTAAAAAGGCTAATATCCTGCGAAATCCTTTGAAAACACATTTTTTCATTTTTCATCAAAAATTATCAACATACGTCAAAATAAAGTGTGTGGTGAAGTCATATCCATAAAAAGTCCAGCGGTTTAGTTTTGTGTGTGAAAGGGTTAAACACGGAGAGTGGGTTGCATTAAAAAATGTTTACATTTGTCACGATATGTTGTGACTTTCTTAGATCTGCAGATGCTTTGCTATGAATACCTTTAGAAACTTGAATTTATTAGAAATATTAGTTGATTCTCTCGGCATCAACAGAATTCACAAGATCGACCAACTTAAAGAGGAATCATTTACTGGACCGAATGAATTTCCAATGTTGGCGTCTCCATAGAGGACGGTAGAGGCAAAAAGATCGTCCTCATCAACTGACTAATCCACTCTGTCAAACAAACTCTTAACGAACCAAGTCTGACTTTGAGGTTGGATCAGAATGTAGAACTTTGCTTGTCTCTCCCAAAGCGGCACTGGAGCTGATTTCCTGATTCCAGATTATAAGTATTAGTTGATTCTCTCGACAACAACAGGATTGACAAGATCGACCAACTTAAAGAGGAATTATTTACCGCGCCAAATGAATTCCCAATGTTGGCGTCCCCATAGAGGATGGTAGAGGCAATCAGATCGTCCTCATCAACTGACTCATCCATTCTGTCAAACAAACTCTTAACCAACGGGGCGGTTAATTAAGTCTGACTCTGAGGCTGGATCAGAATCGTGATCATTCTGTAAAACTAGTTCCTTGTGGTCATATTAGTAGACAAATAGGAAGATCGACTCGAAAGCGAAGTAGAACTTCACTTGTCTGTCCAAAAGCGGCAATAGTCCTGATTCCAGATTGTAAGTACTAGTTGATTCTCTCGGAATCCACAGGATTCATAGGATCGATTAAATTAAAGAGGAATCATTTACTGGGCGAAATGAATTTCCAATGTTGGCGTCCACATAAAGGACGGTAGAGACAAGAAGATCGTTCTCATCAACTGATTCATCCATTCTGTTAAACAATTTCTTAACCAACGGGGCGGTTAATCAAGTCTGACTCTGAGGATGGATCAGAATCGTGATCATTCTTTTAAACTAGATCCTTGTGGTCTCATCAGTAGACAAAGGGGAAGATCGACTCGAAACCGAAGTAGAACTTCGCTTGTCCGCCCCAAAGCGGCAGGAATCAGTAAATCAGGACTATTTCCTGATTCCAGATGACCATAATCCTTTAAGAGCCCCTTACTGCTTAGGAGACCCTTACAATCTGTCAATAGCGTCCCGATTCTCCAGTTTCTCTTCGGAAGTTATGACAGTGTATCGAGGATTATGTTGTATTTTGTCCACAAAAATCACTACTACCTCTCTCCTTCCCGTGGGTTTTTTATCAATGCAACAGCCGATTGTGGAAACACCCACTTTCTACGATGGTTTTGGATGCTCCATCCCGAGTTACTGTTCCTAGAGGTTTGCTCCTTCTCAGAACATTTCTTAGGCGTTTTTGTGAAATGATGGCTCCAGAACAGCCAATATTACCTAGCACTGTTAAGAGATGATTTGTTCTTTCCCAGTAAACTTTCGATAATATTACAAGGAGGGTCTTCGGGCGGTTATGATGTTCATACACGGATTCTTCGTGTATGCCGAGCTAACCTTAAGAGAAATCTTCTTCTTAGTACCCTAATGCTTAATCAACACTACGATTAAAATTAAAAAAAAAATTTCGATGATTCATATCTAGAAAAACAAAACAACAAAATAACTCCGACATCACAAGCATGACAAATATGATTTTATTCTGTTTAATATATTTAAATTAGGTGCAGCATTTGCTGCTCGCACTTTATTTATTCAATTCATCAAAAATTCAACACTATTATTATTATTAAATACGCCTACTGAAGAGCAATTATAAAAGCATAAATTAAAAACAAGTAAGAAATTATAGTCGGGCGAGGCCGACCATATAATACCCTACACCTTTGACAAAAATATAATGTGATTTAGTTGCCATAATAAAGCATTTAAGTTGAATTGTACCTTGCCTTAGATATACATACTTAAGCCGTTTATTGTTGAAAAAAATTGTGGACATTTAAGTGAAATTTTGATGGGGGCTTTTCATAGGGGCTAGGGTCATATGAGAACCTATTATTATGGAATTCGTGGGGGTCATCAAGTCTTGTATACAACTTGGTTATTGCAGCTTTTTCTACGATACCATAAAAGATCATGTGCCAAATTTCATTGAAAATTGCGACCTGTAGTTTGATTACAAGTTTTAAAAGCCCTATTCGAGGGGTTCAGTTGTATGGGGGCTAGGTGAAATAATGGACCGATGTTAACCATTTTCAATAGGCTTCGTCCCTGGGACAATAGAAGATCATGTACGAAATTTCATTGAATTATCTTCAAAATTGCGACCTGTAGTTTGATTACAAGGATTACAAGCCCTATTGGGGGGTTCAGTTGTATGGGGGCTAGGTGAAATAATGGACCGATCTTAACCATTTTCAATAGGCTTCGTCTCTGAGACAATGGAAGATCATGTACCAAATTTCATTGAATTATCTTCAAAATTGCGACCTGTAGTTTGATTACAAGGATTACAAGCCCCATTGGGGGGTTCAGTTGTATGGGGGCTAGGTGAAATAATGGACCGATCTTAACCATTTTCAATAGGCTTCGTCCCTGGGACAATAGAAGATCATGTACCAAATTTCATTGAATTATCTTCAAAATTGCGACCTGTAGTTTGATTACAAGTTTTAAAAGCCCTATTCGAGGGGTTCAGTTGTATGGGGGCTAGGTGAAATAATGGACCGATGTTAACCATTTTCAATAGGCTTCGTCCCTGGGACAACATAAGATCATGTACCAAATTTCATTGAATTATCTTCAAAATTGCGACCTGTAGTTTGATTACAAGGATTACAAGCCCTATTGGGGGGTTCAGTTGTATGGGGGCTAGGTGAAATAATGGACCGATCTTAACCATTTTCAATAGGCTTCGTCCCTGGGACAATGGAAGATCATGTACCAAATTTCATTGAATTATCTTCAAAATTGCGACCTGTAGTTTGATTACAAGGTTTACATGGACGGACGGACGGACGGACAGACGGACGGACAGACGGACGGACAGACGGACGGACATAGCTAAATCGACTCAGAAAATGATTCTGAGCCGATTGGTATACTTTAAGGTGGGTATAGGACCAATATTATTGTGCGTTACAAACATCAGCACAAACCCAATATACCCTCCCCACTAAAGTGGTGTAGGGTATAATAAGAAAGATGTGTTGAACAATGTGAACAAAATATAAATTGAAAATAAAATCAACACTGTAATAATAAAAGGGCATAAAGGGTAATTTATAATAAAAAAATTAAAAAAAAAAACATTACAATATATGACACTCATATTAAAAAAATAAATACTTACTTATGAACATACAAATTTGTTGTTCATCTTACAAAAGATACGAAAACACTCTGCCATGTCTGACAACAAAATAATGAACGCATGCCAAAATTGCGTACATGTTAACGAAACTTAACGTCCGTTTTTCTGTAAGTGAAAAAAAAAATTATGAAAAATTATGAATTTGTAAAGTTTAACAGATGAAACGTAAAGGAAAATGTTGTAAGTGTAAAAAAATACAGTAGAAATTTTACATGTGGGTGGTTGGTTGGACGTTTAAACAGAATTTCATAATACTTATTACCCGAGGCAAGAAATAATGTAAAATAATATTCAGCAAAAAAAATGTAAAAGAAAACAATGTACGTTGTATGAATTCATATATTTATTAAATCTACCTTTTGACTACCTCAGTCAGACAAACACTTCATTATTATCATCAGCAGTAGCATCATAAAGAAGATGATAGTGATGATTTCTGTTATGATGTAAAAATGTTTCACAAAAGTGTTGAAGTGTTAAAAAGTCATCTCATCATGCATATGCAACAACAAAATATAGAAAACCAAAGGCAACCAAGGAAGCAAAACTAAA
>NW_023995789.1:0-15000 GCF_015586225.1 Lucilia sericata | reverse complement strand
ATAGATAGATAGATAGATAGATAGATAGATAGATAGATAGATAGATAGATAGATAGATAGATAGATAGATAGATAGATAGATAGATAGATAGATAGATAGATAGATAGATAGATAGATAG
Organism: Lucilia sericata; assembly: GCF_015586225.1. NCBI lineage: Eukaryota > Metazoa > Arthropoda > Insecta > Diptera > Calliphoridae > Lucilia > Lucilia sericata. The sequence goes on along the minus strand of NW_023995789.1, from coordinate 14,880 downwards.
ATAGATAGATAGAGATAGATAGATAGATAGATAGATAGATAGATAGAAGATAGATAGAGAGATAGATAGATAGAATCTCAAAATAATTCACACATACAGGAAAGTGATGCATTTCCTAATATATCCCAAATTCATGTATTCTCCAACTTATACTGAACGTAGCAAACCTAACCACAAATTTAACATACCTTTAATCAGGTTGCCATAATTATCAAACGAAATAACAAAATCTCCTGTCTATGGAATTCCTACTGTATATGTATTTCTACGTGCAAGTATAACTTTAGCTTAAGTGTTGAATAATTTTTCTTTTATTTTTTAAAAAAATTTACACAAGAAAAAAAAACGTCTTACTGTCTGTGTTATTTCGCGCCTCATTTGTATTTCTGTGTGAGTGTGTTAGTATGTGCAGCAGTACTATTTTGGAAAAAATATTATTATATTGTTGTATATTTCATATGGCTACGTATGGAAGTTTATTAACTGAGGATGTATTGTATCCAGCAGCAACAAAAATAATGAAAATATGGACCTACAAGTACACTTTATCATAAAGCAACACATACTTATTCATGTACAAATATATGTATAAATGTATGTTTTTATCTTGTATTTTATATGTAGTACTAGTTTGTTATAGATGTTCAAGTTCATCTCTAAGGACAGACGACAATTACTGGGACGAACTTGCCTACATTTGGAAGAACATTGAGACATGCAGTGTGTTGTGCAAGTAGTATTTATTTGTGAAGAGCGGAAGACAAATGTCTTACTAAGTGAATTCATTAAGTTTTCTTTTTTTTTGTGTTTTTTGCTTATTGGTTGTATCTTTTATAATGTATTTACAAAAATATATTTATATAAGTTCGTTTGTGTGTATATATACATACATATGTGAGATGTTTTCTTTGTGTTGTGGCCTTTGGAAACCCTTAAATAATGAAAGCAAAAAAACTATTTATTCATGTGTGTTTTTATTTCGTTTTTTGAGTGTTTTACTTATGACTTCACTTTTTTAAAGATGTTTGCAGTTCCAGAGATAGCAGCCACTTTAAAGATATTAGGGCCGCCCTTAGTCAGCCCTTAATCAGAATTAATATCATACATATTATGTCTATAGACTATAGTCCACTAGAACTATAGGCTATAGTCTATCCAGGATAAAGTTTATCTAGACTATCGGCTAGTCAGACTATAGCCAACTCAGACTATGGATATAGTCTACTCAGCCTATACATTATAGTCTACTCAGACTATAGACTATAGTCTACTCAGACTATAGACTATAGTCTACTCAGACTATAGACTATAGTCTACTCAGACTATAGACTATAGTCTACTCAGACTATAGACTATAGTCTACTCAGACTATAGACTATAGTCTCCCGAGACCATAGACTATAGTCTCCCAAGGCTATTGGCTGTAGTGTATTCAGACTATAAGCTATTGTCTTATAAGACTGTAGCAATAGTCTACTCAGACAATATGCTATATCCTGCTCAGACTATAGTCTACTCGGACTATAGTCTATCGTTATGTGCGAAAGAGAGAAATAGTTTTTTGCTCGTGACTCCTCTGTATACCCTGTGGCAATAGTCTAGTCAGACAATATGCTATATCCTGCTCAGACTATAGTCTACTCAGACTATAGTCTACTCAGACTATAGTCTACTCAGACTATAGATTGTATTTTACTCATACTATAGTTTAAATTTTACTCAGACTATAGGCTGTAGCGTATTCAGACCATAGTCTATATATATACTCAGACAAGAGGCTATATTCTACACAGACTATATCCAGTAGTCTACTCAGTCTGTAGACTGTAGTCCACTTAGACTATAGTCTATTCAGACAATAAGCCCACCTCTGATCACATACAATACGATTGAATTAAAATGTCATGACATAGTGCAGTCAGCTAGTAGTCCAACTCAGACTATGGCTATAGACTACACAGCCTATACACTATAGTCTACTCAGACTATAGTCTCCTCAGACTATTGGCTGTAGTGTGTTCAGACAATAAGCTATTGTCTTATCAGACTGCAGCAGTAGTCTACTCCAATAATATGCTATATCCTGCTCAGACTATAGTCTACTCGGACTATAGTATACTCAGACTATAGTCTAAATTCTACTCCGACTATTGGCTGTAGTCTACTCAGACTATAGTCTATATATACTCAGACTAGAGGCTATATTCTACTCAGACTATATGCAGTAGTCTACTCAGTCTGTAGACTGTAGTCTTCTTAGACTATAGACTATAGTCTATTCAGACTATAAGCTATAGTCTACTAAAACTATATACTATAGTCTATGAAGCTATAGTCTACTGTCTTTAACAACTCGTCTAATATTGCCCACCCCCGATCACATACAATACGAGTGAACTAAAGTGTCATGACATAGTGCAGTCATCTAGTAGTTCTTCAGTCACTTAATTTTATATTCACACTTAAAGCAAGCAAGCACTGAAGTACAATAAAAACAAAGCTTTAAAGTTTTCATCCATTAAAGTTTGTACATATTTGCGTGTACTTCAACATATTTGTTGACGGTTACAAAATGTTGTTGAAGAAAAAAAAAAAAAAACTAAAATTTTGTAAATATTTATAAGAAATACAAACAAACACACTTAAAAATTGAAATGTAAATTTAAGCAAAAATTCAGTTTTCACTTAAAACTATTTAACATATATTTCTGTAGGACCACACACACACTCTCTCTCACTCATTGCATTTTTAACTGAAAAATGAAATCATCAGTCAAAAGTCCATCATTATACCAAGAAACCTAAAAACCAAGACTGTTACGTTGAAAAGAAAAAAACTTGCAATATTTTTTCAATTAAAATGCATTTGGCTCATTAACACCATCCAACACATGCACACACACAATAGCATTTGCATCTCAGACACCATCTTTAGACACTTTTAGGGGGCACACTAGACGTTGCTGTTGATGAACTTTTAAATGCTTCAGCGCTTTTTACACAATTTTATATTGTGTGTATATTTTTCCCCAAAAAAAAAAAAATTAACTGAAAAGTGCATTAAATCTATGGAAAATATTTGTTTATATTTATTTTCTTTATAAGAATAAATATTATTTATGGCCACATGTGTTAGATTTTGTTCCTTCATATTTTGACTGCTAAGTAGCTGCTGTTGGCCTTTGAATTCTCTCCCCAAAAGTCAAATGATTTAGAAGTAGCATGTTTCTAATTTACAGTATTATTTTGCACTTAATTTTCAAATTAACAGTTCATTTCGTTTAAGTTTTTTATTTCACTTTAAGAAAACAAAATACACATACATATACAATTTTAGTTACATGTGTTACAACATGTGTAAAATTTGTGTTTATAAATATTGTTGAGTTTTATTAGAAATTTAATGCTTTAGCATATTTTCAACACCTTAATAGCAAAATTATGAAAAATATTTCATGGTCTAATATGCATTGCAGAGTAACTTATTAAGAGTAGCGTATGGAAACAACTCCTACAGGTAGAAATTTTTATGCATTCAAGCAACATTGTGGATCGCAGTTTGACGGACTGGAGGGGAATTATTTAGATTTAGTTATGTTTCAAACTCAAAGGTGAATGCTTTGATTATAAACCCTTCTCGTAATCTTACAAACTTAGGATTTAAATAACACTCCAATTCTTGTGTTTTCGATCAGCAACACAGATAACCACAGAAAGGTCTAACACTGAATCTATCGTATGGTTAATTAGGGTTTGGGTTTATAGTGTCTATTATTACACTTCTAAAAGTGTCATAGTGACACTCTTGCTGCTGATAGAATTATTCCTATATTTAAAAAAGAGTCGAGGCCTTCAGTTGGGCGCAGGGGTTTTAGACTTTGGGGTATTTTCATTACCGGCTTCGCTAAACAAATCTTTTTCTTGATATGTTGCTTGGTGTTATTGTAAACCCGGGGAAAAGAGGGGACTATAAATAATCAAAAGTATCCTCGCCCTTTAATTTCCGAGGTAGGACGAGAACAGTTCAGAGTTACGGGCTTTGTTTTGTCCCGGCTATTGGAGAGATCCCATTCGGAGTGCACGTGGTGGCTGTGGTTTAAACCAAAATTCACTGGAAGAGAATGTTGGTTAAAAGACGGTAAAGACTGTAAGACGGTAAAGTCTATAATTCAGGATACGATGGATGATGTTGCCGAGACAACAGATACCCCGAAGAGGATCGACTGTGGGACTAAGCCTTGAAAACGAGTTGGTATCGAATGTATATGATACGGAATGTATGTAGAGGTATACGGATCTCACCCACCCTTACCAGACTTACTACAGTGCGTTCTCTGTGAGTAAGAAGACATCTGTAGCTTATTTGATGGATTCTTATTTCATATCTATGTGATGTTGTCGAATCAATTGAAACCATCCCATCTGCATGATTGTTAACGGCAATCATCACACAAAGAATACCGTTTAAGCTTCGACATCTTTGTTCGTGGACATTGTGACATTTTTTTAAGTGTTTTAAAGTTTTTAGCGTGTCATAATGTACATGGATATTATGACATTCGACGTTATGACCACCCCGACTTTCCTATTATTTAGCACCATCATGCTTTTAACAGAGGCTTCCATATATATGCAAAAGAACTTCTCGTCCTTTGAGGCCAACAATGAATCAATCCAATTACCCTGTTCTGAAGTTAGCACGTCCCAGCAAGTGCCCTCTACATTGCTCGAAATTAATAGTAGTCGAATAGGATAAGGTCTAAACTATAAGCCGAATGAGACCAAACAATTAGTTTTAGTAGGTATTGGAACAAGTGACCGAGCGTTGCCATGATGAACTAATTATTACCTTTTCATGTTTGGCAAATTATTGTGGACGTTTAGCCAATGTTCGCTTAAAAAATCATTTGGTTTCAGCATCATTCTTTAGTTCCTATTGAGTACATAGCATTACCTCAACTTCCTTTGGCATCGATTCGTCTGGTTGTTTATCGGTTAGCTTCAATAGAAGATTATGTACCAAATTTCATTCAATTATCTTTAAAAAGTTTTACCTGGATGGACGGACATAAATAAATCGACTCAGAAAATTATTCTAACCCGATTGTCAGTTATCTCACGTGGGTTTAAAAGAAATGCTCCAAGTCGACCTATATCTTCATATAGGAAGCTGGAAACCTTTAAACACTTTAGTAAAATTTGAGTTTTTAATTGTACTCTACCAGTAATGACCTCCAAGAGGGTATAAACAATTGAGGTTTAATAGTCCCCACCAGGGTATAAACGGTTGAGTTTTGATGGTCTCAACCAGGATATACAAGTTTGAGTATTCTATGGTCTCCACCAATAAAACATAACCTCACTTGAGGTGATCAAAAGCACGAACAGTTTTATGAAGTAAAACACTATATAAGTGCGAGCGAGACGAGACAAGCCTGAACGAATTTAAAAAATAATCGCGATAACGCGAAAGTTCTTCCCCAACTCAGACCTGAATTACGACTGGCGATTGATATACTTTAAGGTGTGTATGGGACCAATATTATTGTGAGTTAAAAACATCAGCACACACCCAATATACCCTATACACTAAAGTAGTTTAGGGTATAACTCTCCACTAAAGTTGAATAGGGTATAAAAAACGACATTATCGACCCATGAGTGAATACCTCGATAATCAAGAATTACAAAACTGAGCTTCGTCATATAAGTGATAATAAATAAATATTATTAATTTATTTATTAAATAATAATAAATCGCCTAGAAGAAGTAGGTCGAAATTTGCATTAAAATCAATTGTAATCTTCAAAACGTTGAAGATTTATAGCCCATAAAATAGTTAGCATACCAGACACAACTGTTTAACACTAAAATTGTAATTGAACAAAGTGTTAATTAAATGCTTAAACACATTTAAAAAGAAAATTTTTAATGCCATTGAAAATAAAATTAATGTAATATTCATGACTATTTGAAGAAAAATATTTATAAATTTGTAAAAATGTAAAATAGCTTGAGTAATAATATTAAATTTAAAAAAAAAAAATTTATTTTCTAACAAGAATGATGATAAATAGCTTTTGGGTATTTTTAATGTCTCATACCAGGAACATAATTTTTCAATTAAAACCTGTAATATGTTCGGTTTAGTTTATTGGCGCCAATGAATAAAGATTCTCAAGTTAAATCTATTGCTATTTTCCTTATAAGACACATACACACAACTGAGGACAGTGCACACAGAATTCTATTGATGGGATATTTGTGTAGTCCAAGATAAAGAAGTTTGGTACTTTTTGGGTACAAGTCAGAAATGAAAAGTACAAACGAATAAAATATCTTATTTAAGAAATGTTCTATAATCTAAAATTTAAAAGAATTTATTTTTGTATTAAATGGTTGGTACTTTTAGCAACGACCAAAAAGTACCATTTTCAGCCAGCTCATCCCCACCTTTGTTTTATTTGTCAAGTTCTAATTGCCTGGATTTAAAAGTGGAGAAAATTGTGCATTAAACGAGTATGTGACATTAATAGTGTTTTGTTTTTGTATCGAAACTAAGTTGTATTTGTGTATTTTGTATTATTCAATATAATGCGCTTTTCTTCGTTCGTTATTATTGTTTTTCACTCTCTGTGTGTTTTCTTTAAGTGTCAATTGTATCTTTGAAGTGCATCCATCCATCCATTGGCATCATTATAATTTTGTTTAGTATTTATTGTTTCGATTATAATCTATGTTTAAAACACGTTTGACATAGTTATCCTTTTTACTTGTTAAGTACATAATTGTGTATCGTTGTACGTTTTGTAAAGATTGATGTAATTTTAAAGTGATTATCTATATCACTATACAATTTATTATATTATTTAAGTATGAATTATCCGTTTTTTCATTCAAAATTTAATGTCACCGTTTGTAAAGTGTTTTTACTTGTACGTGATTTTTCTTTAAATGTCAAGTGTTTAAGTAATTGAAATCAGATTTAGTGAGAGATTTAAACTAATTTGTGAGATTATTAAGTGGGGTGGTCTAGAAACTAAAATAAATAGAACATACGAAAGAGGTAAGTGACTTGTTACCTTTTCTATGGAAAGGTTTCGAAATCTGACAAACTTTTCTTGGAGGAAAGTGTCAAAAATCTTAACAACTTATCCATGATCGACTAACTAACTAACTAACTAACTAACTAACTAACTAACTAACTAACTAACTAACTAACTAACTAACTAACTAACTAACTAACTAACTAACTAACTAACTAACTAACTAACTAACTAACTAACTAACTAACTAACTAACTAACTAACTAACTAACTAACTAACTAACTAACTAACTAACTACTAACTAACTAACTAACTAACTAACTAACTAACTAACTAACTAACTAACTACACTAACTAACTAACTAACTAACTACTAACTAACTAACTAACTAACTACTAACTAACTACTAACTAACTAACTAACTAACTACTAACTAACTAACTAACTAACTAACTAACTAACTAACTAACTAACTAACTAACTAACTAACTAACTAACTAACTAACTAACTAACTAACTAACTAACTAACTACTAACTAACTACTAACTAACTAACTAACTAACTAACTAACTAACTAACTAACTAACTAACTAACTAACTAACTAACTACTAACTAACTAACTAACTAACTAACTAACTAACTAACTACTAACTAACTACTAACTAACTAACTAACTAACTAACTAACTAACTAACTAACTAACTAACTAACTAACTAACTAACTAACTAACTACTAACTACTAACTAACTAACTAACTAACTAACTAACTAACTAACTAACTAACTAACTAACTAACTAACTAACTAACTACTAACTAACTACTAACTAACTAACTAACTAACTAACTAACTAACTAACTAACTACTAACTAACTAACTAACTAACTAACTAACTAACTAACTAACAACTAACTAACTAACTAACTAACTAACTAACTACTAACTAACGAACTAACTAACTAACTAACTAACTAACTAACTAACTAACTAACTAACTAACTACTAACTAACTAACTAACTAACTAACTAAACTAACTACTACTAACTAACTACTAACTAACTAACTAACTAACTAACTAACTACTAACTAACTAACTAACTAACTAACTAACTAACTAACTACTAACTAACTAACTAACTACTAACTAACTACTAACTAACTAACTAACTAACTAACTAACTAACTAACTAACTAACTAACTAACTAACTAACTACTAACGAACTAACTAACTAACTAACTAACTAACTACTAACTAACTAACTAACTAACTAACTAACTAACTAACTAACTAACTAACTAACTAACTACTAACTAACTAACTAACTAACTACTAACTACTACTAACTAACTAACTAACTAACTAACTAACTAACTAACTAACTAACTAACTAACTAACTAACTAACTAACTAACTAACTAACTAACTAACTAACTAACTAACTAACTAACTACTAACTAACTAACTAACTACTAACTAACTAACTAACTAACTAACTAACTACTAACTAACTAACTAACTAACTACTAACTAACTACTAACTAACTAACTAACTAACTAACTAACTAACTAACTACTAACTAACTAACTAACTAACTAACTAACTAACTAACTACTAACTAACTAACTAACTAACTAACTAACTAACTAACTAACTAACTAACTAACTAACTAACTAACTAACTACTAACGAACTAACTAACTACTAACTACTAACTACTAACTAACTAACTAACTAACTAACTAACTAACTAACTAACTAACTAACTAACTAACTAACTAACTACTAACTAACTAACTACTAACTAACTAACTAACTAACTACTACTAACTAACTAACTAACTAACTAACTAACTAACTAACTAACTAACTACTACTAACTAACTACTAACTAACTAACTAACTAACTACTACTACTAACTAACTAACTAACTAACTACTAACTAACTACTAACTAACTAACTAACTAACTAACTAACTCACTAACTAACTAACTAGTTTGAAAGGAGGATGTATTACATCAAATCCGAAGAAATCAACTAACTAACTAACTAACTAACTAACTACTAACTAACTCACTAACTAACTAACTAACTAACTAACTAACTACTAACCTAACTAACTACCTAACTAACCTAACCTACTAACTAACTACTAACTAACTAACTAACTAACTAACTAACTAACTAACTAACTAACTACTAACTAACTACCTAACTAACTACTAACTACTAACTAACTAACTAACTAACTAACTAACTAACTAACTAACTAACTAACTAACTAACTAACTAACTAACTAACTAACTAACTAACTACTAACTAACTAACTAACTAACTAACTAACTAACTAACTAACTAACTAACTAACTAACTAACTACTACTAACTAACTAACTAACTAACTAACTAACTAACTAACTAACTAACTACTAACTAACTAACTAACTAACTAACTAACTACTAACTAACTAACTAACTAACTAACTAACTAACTAACTACTAACTAACTAACTAACTAACTAACTAACTAACTAACTAACTAACTAACTAACTAACTAACTAACTAACTAACTACTAACTAACTAACTAACTAACTAACTAACTAACTAACTAACTACTAACTAACTAACTAACTAACTAACTAACTACTAACTAACTAACTAACTACTACTAACTAACTAACTAACTAACTAACTAACTACTAACTAACTAACTAACTAACTAACTAACTAACTAACTAACTAACTAACTAACTAACTACTAACTAACTAACTAACTAACTAACTACTAACTAACTACTAACTAACTAACTAACTAACTATCAAACTAACTAACACTAACTAACTAACTAACTAACTAACTAACTAACTAACTAACTAACTAACTAACTAACTAACTAACTAACTAACTAACTAACTAACTAACTAACTACTAACTAACTAACTAACTACTAACTAACTACTAACTAACTAACTAACTACTACTAACTAACTAACTACTAACTACTAACTAACTAACTAACTAACTAACTAACTAACTAACTACTAACTAACTAACTAACTAACTACTAACTAACTAACTAACTAACTAACTAACTAACTAACTACTAACTAACTACTAACTAACTAACTAACTAACTAACTAACTAACTACTAACTAACTAACTAACTAACTAACTACTAACTAACTAACTAACTAACTAACTAACTACTAACTAACTACTAACTACTAACTAACTAACTAACTAACTAACTAACTAACTAACTAACTAACTAACTAACTAACTAACTAACTAACTAACTAACTAACACTAACTAACTAACTAACTAACTAACTAACTAGCTAACTAACAAGCTAAAACCAACTAACCCACTACTAACTAACTAGCTGACTAATATGTTCGGTATCAGTTTAAAAAAGTTGCTCAGGATCGGATCACACCACTTCCGTTAAACAGTTGTTCTAAATTACATTAACATTACATTCGTGGAAAATATGAAAACATTGTTCAGATATTTCTGGGAAAACTGCTCTGAATCTGATCGGCTTCTATTTAGATTGTTTTTCAGAATCTAGATCACCGTTTAATAAAACAGTTGTTCGGAATCTGATCAATATTTCTGTAGAAAAAGTTAACCAGAATCAAAAAAAGAACTTTTTTTCGAAATCGGAGCAACTTTCTATAAACACATAGTAGTTTAGAATCTGATTAAATTTTGGTAGAAGTCTGTTCAGAATCCGATTAAGTTCTCTATTGAAAAGTTTTTTACAGAAGCTCACTAACTCTCATATGTAAAATTTTTGAGATCTGATCTATTTTCTATGGAATTTTTTTTTATAATCTGTGTTTGCTCTTACTATTCAGAAACTCAGCGCTTTATGGAAGGTTAACTTTTCTATGAAAAGGTAGTTCAGAATCCAGTAAACTTTCTATAAATAGTACAAAAACCGATTATTACTGAGAATCTCATTGGCTAAAGTTGTGGAGTTGTGGAACAAAACATCCCAAAAGACTTCTTCTAATATTTTTCTTCAGTAAGGTGTCAATAGAGCGATGATATTATTCTTGTAGATCTTTTGATTTGTAATTATCAACTCAGAAATACTAAGTTTCCCTTAATTTCTAATATGACCCTAATTTTATTAAGCAAAATCTCCAGACATAAGAAAACATTTTTTCATTTATTTTTATTTATAAATTCTCATTAAAATGTCTTCTCTGCAACAAAAAAAAAAAAAAAAACTCTCTCTAACACTTGTGTGCCATATATTATTCGAATCATATTCGCACAATAAAAAGCTGTTTGTAATTTCATTCAATTGCTCTGTCTTTTATTTTTGCTCAAGCATTTACGAGCCCAACATTGAAACGTAATGTTTGTGTTAATTATTTTATGACATTCTCGCTTATAATGAAGATGATGATGATGACGATGATGAGGCCAATAATGATAAAAATCTTTATTAAAAATGTGTTGATAATGTCTGTTGTATTTTTCTATATATATATTAGGGTGATCGATTATTCGACATTTTCCAAAAACCGGTTTTCGAATAGTTCGAATATTGGCCATTTAAAAAAAACCGATTGATATTTTTCAAATTCAGAAAAAACCGGTTAACCGGTTTTTCATTATAATTAAAAAAAATATATTTTAATTTGAAAAACTTAATGTCTATGTTTAAATTTGATTAATAAAACATGGCCCGAAATGATTTTTAACAGTTTAAAAGATTATAACTTTAGATCTAGTCGTCTGATTTACATTATTTCTTTAATATAAAAAAATTAGGAAAAAAGTGGGACACTTCTGTTAAACATAAGGTACTATGTAATCCTAGCTTATTTTAAAAGCCCTGTTTAGGAAATTTGCATAGGCATTCCAACTCTTCCATAAAATTTCAGCCGTAAATTAATTATTGTAATTGGAATATAATCTTAAGATTGCTAAATTTTATCCAACAGTTATCAATTTTACAAATAAATTTTTTTAATTAATTAGGAAAATCAAAAAAGTTTAACCAAAAGAGCTGTAGAAAATGTACTCTAGTTCCTCGACTCGAATATTTTTAAAATTTAGACGGGCTGTATTATTATTTACTTAAAAATTTCATTTAAATAATCTTTGAATACAAAGCAAATAAAAGTATTCGAAACCGGGTTTTAAAAAAGTGAAAAAACCGGGTTATTCGATATTCGAAAAATCAACATTAAGAAAAAACCGACACTGGCAAAGCAGAAAAAACCGGTTTTAAAACCGGTTGAAAAATCGAGTCGATCACCCTAATATATATAAAACGAAACATTATTTAAGTAGAGTATTTACTTCATGTCTGGTTTAAGTTTTTCCTTATGCTTCTTCACATTATAGACTAGATATTTTATACAGAATGCATATATGATGCTGTCATCATGTGCAAGGATTATATGTGGTAAATTTATATAGTTATAAGTAATTGTTTTTACTTCTTCTTTTTGCAGAATATATGAATGTAAATAAAATTTTAATGTTAGTCTTAGCATCTGTATAAATGATACAATTTGTTGTTTTTCTCTTTTAATGAAAATTGTCTGCATTTTCTTCTTGAGTTTTGTTTTTAGTACAAAAGAAACTTTCAATTTTGTCAGTTAATAAATTGACTTTTAATTCTGACACTTAATTTTCTTTAGTAGTTGATAATTTTCAGGCATTAGTAAATTGTAATTGAGTTTATGTATGTCTGTTGCCTCTTTAACTGTCGGAGGAGTTTTGTCTTTGTGTCTGAAAAATAAAAATGTTCTTTTTTTAACTTTATCTTTGGGTTTAAGGTACTCTATAGCACGAAATTAAATTCCTTAGATGGAAAAGATTTTCTAAAGAAAATTAGCTTTCACAAGAAACACTGGAGTTAGAAACCAGAATGTTAAATAAAGCACTAGTATAATTTGGATCTTAGAACCATAAGACTAAAAATCTAAGATCATTCCACAATGGTTATTAGCCAGTCTTGCCTTATAAAAATAAATCATTGAATTATCTCTCATTTCCAATTTGAAGTGTAGCAAGGATTTGTTGTCCCTATTACCAAACACTTTTTACTCTAACTTACAATAATTTCCCAGTTGCTTACTTGCGCTTAACTTAAGTATTCTGACAAAATTTTACTCATGTTGTAATTAATCATTTTAATGTAACATGTGATTGTTTAGTATACGAAAAAACTGCTTCAACCAAATATTGTGCTAAGAAAAATATACACATTTTTATTTTTAAGTTGACACTAATTATTTTAGTTAATCATTTGACAAAAAAAAAAAAAAAAAAAAAACTAAATAAAAACTCTATTAAGTTCTAAAGACTTTTGGGGTGAAAAAATTTGTCTTTGAAGTTAAAAATGATTAATGAGTAGTATTTTGGGAATAAAACATCTTGCAAGAATTTTGTTGGAAGAAAAGTTTTAAATTTAATAAATTTAAGAAAACTTGATAGAAATTTTTTATAACTTTGATCAATAAAAATATGAGCTCTGTATAAAAAACTTTACTAGAACTGAACTAGAACTGAACTAGAACTGAACTAGAACTGAACTAGAACTGAACTAGAATTGAACTAGAATTGAACTAGAACTGAACTAGAACTGAACTAGAACTGAACTAGAACTGAACTAGAAACTGAAACTAGAACTGAACTAGAACTGAACTAGAAACTGAACTAGAACTGAACTAGAACTGAACTAGAACTGAACTAGAACTGAACTAGAACTGAACTAGACGAATAGAACTGAACTAGAACTGAACTAGAACTGAACTAGAACTGAACTAGAACTGAACTAGAACTGAACTAGAACTGAACTAGAACTGAACTAGAACTGAACTAGAACTGAACTAGAACTGAACTAGAACTGAACTAGAACTAGAAACTTGAAACTAGAACTAGAACTGAACTAGAACTGAACTAGAACTGAACTAGAACTGAACTAGAACTGAACTAGAACTGAACTAGACTGAACTAGAACTGAACTAGAACCTAGAACTAGGAAATGAACTAGAACTGAACTAGAAACTGAACTAGAACTGAACTAGAACTGAACTAGAAACTGAACTAGAACTGAACTAGAACTGAACTAGAATGAACTAGAACCTGAACTAGAACTGAACTAGAACTGAACTAGAACTGAACTAGAACTGAACTAGAACTGAACTAGAACGAACTAGAATTGAACTAGAACTGAACTAGAACTGAACTAGAACTGAAACTAGAACTGAACTAGAAACTGAACTAGAACTGAACTAGAACTGAACTAGAAACTGAACTAGAACTGAACTAGAACTGAACTAGAACTGTAACTAGAACTGAACTAGAACTGAACTAGAACTGAACTAGAACTGAACTAGAACTGAACTAGAACTGAACTAGAACTGAACTAGAACTGAACTAGAACTAGAACTGAACTAGAACTGAACTAGAACTGAACTAGAACTGAACTAGAACTGAACTAGAACTGAGCTAGAACTGAACTAGAACTGAACTAGAACTGAACTAGAACTGAACTAGAACTGAACTAGAACTGAACTAGAACTGAACTAGAACTGAACTAGAACTGAACTAGAACTGAACTAGAACTAAACTAGAACTGAACTAGAACTGAAGTAGAACTGAACTAGAACTGAACTAGAACTGAACTAGAACTGAACTAGAACTGAACTAGAACTGAACTGGAACTGAACTAGAACTGAACTAGAACTGAACTAGAACTGAACTAGAACTGAACTAGAACTGAACTAGAACTGAACTAGAACTGAACTAGAACTGAACTAGAACTGAACTAGAACTGAACTAGAACTG